>NC_058524.1:347024822-347052322 GCF_904849725.1 Hordeum vulgare subsp. vulgare | reverse complement strand
AATTTATTTGTAGAAAGAATTTCTTGAAATGGAGCACTACAACGCAAGTTATAGCGAATTGAAGTATGAATTGAATTTGCATTCAAAAGGTCAAGAGAAGTTGAACTGAAGTACGATGGTTACGTACAAAAATATATGACATGAGTGTTTAGGGGTAAAAGGAATCAATTGAAAAGGTGGTGCGATTTGCAAGATAAGATCAAATGAATGTTCGAATACAAATTTGAATCGCTCAAATTTGTAAGGTTCAAAGGTAGAAACTAATGATGCTACCGGATATAGGAGATCAATATGAGCGTGTAGAAAAAAGAATTACTAGATTTGAACTAGCGGATCAAAAGATACAAATACGTCAATATAACATTGAATCGGCTTAGAACGATGTGAACACTTTTGGGCACTAATAGATAAATCTGATTTGATCCAAATTATAAGTTGAAAAGTTAAAACTAATGATAGAAACGGGAAGATTACTTTGATACGAATCCGACGCAATTGGATTCATCTAAAACGGAGCTACGGATAAAAAGATATGATCAAAAGAAGTTTGAATATGAATATGAACAAATTTCGAAATTTGAAAATTTCCAAAAAAGTTGATATGATAGGTTCACAGGATAGGTGGGATGAAGACGAAACTCTAGGCGTTGGTTTCATCTAATTCGGATAAACGAGTAAAAAGTTATGGCTGTTTGAAAAATCAGGGCCAAGCTGTTTTACGGAAGAAAAGTGCTACGTCTAAAAGAATTCTAGTACTAATGTGTAAATACGAAGACTAAATAATATATCTAATTACTCTATCGTATACTAGTGTAGGAATACTAGTCTAGAAATAATAAACTACGGGAGTAAAAAAATACGAAGAGAAATACCTTTAGAAAGCAGAGTAAGAATTAATTCCAATGAGGAGACGACTTTGAGAAATCCCGACGAAGAGAAGAAAAAATATTTTTATTTAATAAATCTAGTCAAACCAAAAGATTGATTTAACCCGAAATAGATGATTTTTGGATGCTCCTATGGGTCTATATTTATAGGTGAAAAGAAGGCCTAGTGGTCCATAGATAGGCAATGTGGGACTAAACATATACGTAAAGAGGAGGAAATAGAAAAGAAAAAGAATAAGTGCCGCATGGGCTGAACGGCCAGCATGCATGCACACGGCCGGCCGTGGCCTTTGTTTTTTTTTTTTAAAACAAAGAAGAAAACGTATAAATGAAAAAGAGAGAACGGTTTATATAGACATATTATATATCAAAATTTTCAGAATAAAATTTTCTAAAACATGAACATATTTTAAAAACCAAAAAAAAATACTTTTAAAAAAATTTTATTTTTTTGCAATAACTTTAAAATGAAAAGGAATTTGAATTTCGAATAAATTGCAAATACTTAAAATTTGAATCAAGCCATAGCCTCTGATTTTGGAGGGTCATTTTCCTCCTCTCGTTTGATTTTTTTTAATCAAAGGTTTTTGAAAATATTCAAACTCAAAATTGAAAAGGGATTCAAAATAGAAAATTTTGGGAAAGTCATTTTATTCCCTCTCATTTTTTTTGAGAAGTTTCAATCACTCAAACAAACAAACAATTCAATCTAATAATTATATTAACATTCCAAAATTTATAATTTTGGGATGTTACAAACTACCACACTTAAAATGAATCTCGTCCTCGAGATTCGAAGAGGCTAGAAAGAAAAGGTTAGGGTTTGGGGGTCTTCTAACAAATCCAATCTCCGGCAAGGTGGGATGCTACTATTGGAATTATGCCCTAGAGGCAATAATAAATGTATAGTTATTATTATAATTCCTGTATCAAGATAATAGTTTATTATCCATGCTATAATTGTATTGAATGAAGACTCATTTACATGTGTGGATACATAGACAAAACACCGTCCCTAGCATGCCTCTAGTTGGCTAGCCAGTTGATCGATGATAATCAGTGTCTTCTGATTATAAACAAGGTGTTGTTGCTTGATAACTGGATCACGTCATTAGGAGAATCACGTGATGGACTAGACCCAAACTAATAGACGTAGCATGTTGATCGTGTCATTTTGTTGCTACTGTTTTCTGCGTGTCAAGTATTTATTCCTATGACCATGAGATCATATAACTCACTGACACCGGAGGAATGCTTTGTGTGTATCAAACGTCGCAACGTAACTGGGTGACTATAAAGATGCTCTACAGGTATCTCCGAAGGTGTTAGTTGAGTTAGTATGGATCAAGACTGGGATTTGTCACTCCGTGTGACGGAGAGGTATCTCGGGGCCCACTCGGTAATACAACATCACACACAAGCCTTGCAAGCAATGTAACTTAGTGTAAGTTACGGGATCTTGTATTACGGAACGAGTAAAGAGACTTGCCGGTAAACGAGATTGAAATAGGTATGCGGATACTGACGATCGAATCTCGGGCAAGGAACATACCGAAGGACAAAGGGAATGACATACGGGATTGTACGAATCCTTGGCACTGAGGTTCAAACGATAAGATCTTCGTAGAATATGTAGGATCCAATATGGGCATCCAGGTCCCGCTATTGGATATTGACCGAGGAGTCTCTCGGGTCATGTCTGCATAGTTCTCGAACCCGCAGGGTCTGCACACTTAAGGTTCGACGTTGTTTTATGCGTATTTGAGTTATATGGTTGGTTACCGAATGTTGTTCGGAGTCCCGGATGAGATCACGGACGTCACGAGGGTTTCCGGAATGGTCCGGAAACGAAGATTGATATATAGGATGACCTCATTTGATTACCGGAAGGTTTTCAGAGTTACCGGGAATGTACCGGGAATGACGAATGGGTTCCGGGAGTTCACCGGAGGGGGGCAACCCACTCCGGGGAAGCCCATAGGCATTTTGGGGGGTCACACCAGCCCTTAGTGGGCTGGTGGGACAGCCCACCAATCCCCTATGCGCCAAGAGAGAAAAAATCAAAGGAAAGGAAAAAAAAGGAGAAGTGGGAAGGGGGAAGGACTCCCTCCCACCAAACCAAGTAGGACTCGGTTTGGGGGGGAGAGTCCTCCCCCCTGGCTCGGCCGACCCCTTGGGGATCCCTTGGACCCCAAGGCAAGGTTCCCCTCCCTCCTCCTATATATATGGGGCTTTTAGGGCAGATTTGAGACGACTTTCTCACGGCTGCCCGACCACATACCTCCATAGTTTTTCCTCTAGATCGCGTTTCTGCGGAGCTCGGGCGGAGCCCTACTGAGACGAGATCATCACCAACCTCCGGAGCGCCGTCACGCTGCCGGAGAACTCTTCTGCCTCTCCGTCTCTCTTGCTGGATCAAGAAGGCCGAGATCATCGTCGAGCTGTACGTGTGCTGAACGCGGAGGTGCCGTCCGTTCGGTACTAGATCGTGGGACTGATCGCGGGATTGTTCGCGGGGCGGATCGAGGGACGTGAGGACGTTCCACTACATCAACCGCGTTCTCTAACGCTTCTGCTGTACGATCTACAAGGGTACGTAGATGACTCATCCCCTCTCTTAGATGGACATCACCATGATAGGTCTTCGTGCGCGTAGGAAAATTTTTGTTTCCCATGCGACGTTCCCCAACAGTGGCATCATGAGCTAGGTTCATGCGTAGATGTCTTCTCGAGTAGAACACAAAAGGTTTTGTGGGCGGTGATGTGCGTTTTGCTGCCCTCCTTAGTCTTTTCTTGATTCCGCGGTATTGTTGGATTGAAGCGGCTTGGACCGACATTACTCGTACGCTTACGAGAGACTGGTTTCATCGTTACGAGTAACCCCCTTTGCTCAAAGATGACTGGCAAGTGACGGTTTCTCCAACTTTAGTTGAATCGGATTTGACCGAGGAGGTCCTTGGATGAGGTTAAATAGCAACTCATATATCTCCGTTGTGGTGTTTGCGTAAGTAAGATGCGATCCTACTAGATACCCTTGGTCACCACGTAAAACTTGCAACAACAAAATTAGAGGACGTCTAACTTGTTTTTGCAGGGTATGATTGTGATGTGATATGGCCAATGATGTGATGTGATATATTGGATGTATGAGATGATCATGTTGTAATAGAAATATCGACTTGCACGTCGATGGTACGGCAACCGGCAGGAGCCATAGGGTTGTCTTTATACTAACATATTTGTGCTTGCAGATGCGTTTACTATTTTGCTAGGATGTAGCTTTAGTAGTAATAGCATAAGTAGCACGACAACCCCGATGGCAACACGTTGATGGATGATCATGGTGTGGCGCCGGTGACAACAAGATCGTGCCGGTGCTTTGGTGATGGAGATCAAGAAGCACGTGATAATGGCCATATCATGTCACTTATGAATTGCATGTGATGTTAATCCTTTTATGCACCTTATTTTGCTTAGAACGACGGTAGCATTATGAGGTGATCTCTCACTAAAATTTCAAGATGAAATTGTGTTCTCCCCGACTGTGCACCGTTGCTACAGTTCGTCGTTTCGAGACACCACGTGATGATCGGGTGTGATAGACTCAACGTTCACATACAACGGGTGCAAAACAGTTGCGCACGCGGAACACTCGGGTTAAGCTTGACGAGCCTAGCATGTGCAGACATGGCCTCGGAACACATGAGACCGAAAGGTCGATCATGAATCATATAGCTGATATGATTAGCATAGGGATGCTTACCACTGAAACTACTCTCGACTCACGTGATGATCGGACTTGGGATAGTGTAAGTGGATCATGAACCACTCAAATGACTAGAGAGATGTACTTTTTGAGTGGGAGTTTAGCATATAATTTGATTAAGTTGAACTCTAATTATCTTGAACATAGTCTAAGTCCACTTTGAATATATTTGTGTTGTAGATCATGGCTCACGCAAGTGTCATCCTCAATTTTAATACGTTCCTAGAGAAAGCTAAGTTGAAAGATGATGGAAGCAACTTTGTAGACTGGGCTCGTAATCTTAAGCTAATCTTACAAGCTGGAAAGAAGGATTATGTCCTTAATGCTGCGCTAGGAGATGAACCACCCGCTACGGCTGATCAGGATGTTAAGAAAGCTCGGTTAGCACGTAAGGAGGAGTACTCAATAGTTCAATGTGCAGTCTTGTATGGCTTAGAACCGGGACTTCAACGTCGCTTTGAGCGTCATGGAGCATTTGAGATGTTCCAGGAGTTGAAGTTTATCTTTCAGAAGAACGCCCGGATCGAGAGGTATGAGACCTCCGATAAATTCTATGCTTGCAAGATGGAGGAAAACTCGTCTGTCAGTGAACATGTGCTCAAAATGTCTGGGTACTCTGTAGCGACCCGACTCAACGAGTCAAGCCTCTGGTGTTTCTGTACCATCCCAAGATCATGCTGGTACACACACAGTACATAATGTATATATTCAAGAGTGCAATCACACAGCTTTATTAATCAAAATCTCATAAAGAGTACTTTATTACAATAAAGGAGTACCATAAAGTGGCTGAAGGCCAACTCATGAGATTATCTAACGAAGACTAAGCGGAAGCATCAGGTAGACGAGTCCATCCGACTCCAAGGGCATGTCGCTGAGCGTAGAACGGTAGCCTCACTCCTGGTCGGAAAAGTACTCTGCAACATGATACGTTGCAGCCGTGTAGGTCAGCATATTGAATATGCTGGCAAATCATCAAGAGAGGGAGTAAAATAATCACTATCTCTACATGCATATTTGGCCGGTGGAGCTAAATTTTTTTTTTTGCATAAAGCTAGTTTTATCCTACAACAAAAGGGTTTGAAAGCAAAATATTACTACATAGTTTGTTGTTAACGAGATGGTTCCGCCAACCAATTCTCGTACCCGAATAGTTGTTAACACCCACATCATTATTAAGTTGTGTCGAGAGTTCAGGGGAAATTCAATGCCTTCGGCTCAAGTTGTCCATGACCGTGGACACGGCTAATCGATTAGGTTGAGTACTCTGCAGAGTTTTGCACACGTTCCCCACAAGATTTGATCGCCTCCGGGTTTGTCCTCGCACTTCAGGGTGTTTGAAGACCGGATGATCAAAACATGGTCTTTCAACGGGTCCCTCTGAATCCCTGTCGGTGCCCATCCATTCCTACCGTTCGTCTACATCTGCTAGCACCGCCTGTCCAGAGTCGCCGCGTTGTCCAACCAAGCCAGAGCCCATAATGACTTGTGGCTGTGCAGGTAAGCCTTGAGTCTTGAAGTCTCCGTCCGTCCCTTTGAGCCTGGGTGAAGCTTTCCGCAGGATGACATGGCCTCTCCAGCATCCCGGGCATCCACTGGGTTTTCCAGGGAGCCGATCAACCGTCCTTCACCCAGTGTTGCATTGCGTCCGAGGTCTTGAAAATCTTGTCTTAGTCCGGTCTTGGTTATTATATCAACCTCGCATCACTCGTGGAATACACTCAACCGATAACCCGTCTACTAGAGCATAGCATGTATAACTTTGTCGTCCCGGGGCCATGTATCGGGGTGTTGGTGTTCCTACCACATGATACTACACCTATGACTAAAGTTTCCAAGTACCTAGGCAGCATGCAAATAGGGCAAAGAAGGTGATCTACTATGCATTGAAAACATAGGTAAAAATAGCATGATCAAAGATGACTTGCCTTGATGATAGTTGTCCTGCTCGAGCGTCTCTAAGTAACACGCTTCGCACTCCGGATGATCTACCGATACAAACACAAAGCACACCATAAGCAATTCAATCATGCCACGAGTAAAAATAACATCACATGCAATGATTGGCAAACGACTACGCAAAAGAATTTTATCGCGCGTCGGTAGGACAGAAACTTGTTTCTGTTGAAAACACCAGTAAAACTACTTGGAAAATTCTGAAAATTCTACTACAGTAAGGTTTTATCACTAGAAAACAGTAGCAAAAAGAATCAACTCAATATCGTTTTTCAAACTCCTGGAATAGGCAAAACAGTGTTTAAACTAAATCTGCTCTAACTTATATTTAAGAATTCCAAACACAGAAAAATTATATATTTTTAAAAACTACAGGAAATTTGTGAGCTACTGGAAAAGGAATCAATGTCATTGGACGTAGGGATAAAACGTTGTGATCAAAACAAGATTGAAAGTTTCTGTTTTCGAAATCTGGACAGAAATTACGAAACTGCTAGTGTTAATGAGAGGCACACGTGGCAAGCTTCTAATGGCTGAGATGGAGTGCATGAAATAGAGAGAGAGAGGTTGCTACCTGCTGCTGGAGGTGTTGCACTGGCAAGAAAGGAGATGGCCGGCGAGGAAGGAGGGAGTAGCTCCGGGCGATGGGGCGTCGGGCGGCGGCGGTGAGGTTCCTCCTCCGCGGGGAAGAGGCGGCGGTGGAGAGAGAGTTCGGGGAGGGCTCCTCCTCCGCGGCGAGGCCGAGGTGCAGCAGCTTTCGGGCTGCTGCCGCTGCTCGCGGAGGCGGCTAGGGCGGCGGTGGGGTGAGGCGCCGGCGACGGCTTGTGGAGGCGGCGGTGGAGAGACGGCGGCTAGGGTTGGGGAGAGGTGGAGGTGGGGGGGGTTTATATAGGCTTAGGGGAGGAGAGTAGAAAGGAAGGAGAGGGAGAACTTTGGGAAGGAGATCATGGGAGAGAAAAATAGGAAAGAGAGGGAGGAGAAAGAAGGAAAAGAGAAATAAGGAAAAGGGAGAGAAAATAGGAAGGAGGGAAATAAGGAAAGGGGAGGGAGGACTCACGTGGGGAGGGAGAACTTTGGAGAGGGGCTTGGGGCTGCATGCAAGGCTTGCATGCGTGCATGCATGGGGGCTGGCAGTTTTTTTTTTTTTTTTTGAAAAACAAACAAACCGCAGCAACAAAAAGAAATAAAAAAAAACAAAACAAAACAGAAAAAATATATTTTCCTAGCTAACAAAATACTAGGAAAAAAAAGTACTAATATACATATATGCGCTAGAATACTTAGGAAAACAAAATACATATACAACTAATACATATATAATATATATAGGAACCCTAGTTCCACCTAATGCAACTAAAAAAAAGTTTTATGCACTAGGATCACACAACGCGATCGAAAAAAAAACTCGACCAAAATAATTCGGAGTTTGGAAAAATTTGCAAAAATCAAAAATGATGACTTTAACTCACAGGGGAGAAGTCATATTATCTCCGCTCCGATAAATTGCCTGCAGTCACATAACGATAAAAATTTTCAGAGGAACACAATGATGCATAAAATGTGGGATGCAAATGAATGATCTATTAACATCCGAATTTACGAAAATTGGGATGTTACAAACCTACCCACCTTAAGATGAATCTCGCCCTCGAGATTCGGGTTGACTAGAAAATAGGTGCGGCTGGTCTCGACGAAGATCCTCTTCTCGTTCCCAGGTGGCTTCTTCCTCGGTGTGGTGGCTCCACAACACCTTGCAGAACTTGATGATCTTGCTGCGGGTAACTCTGTTGGCGGTCTCGAGAATTCGGACGGGTTTCTCCTCATACGTCAGATCGCTGTCAAGCTGTATGGCCTCTAGGGGCACTGTATCTCTCAACGGAACATCGGCCATCTCAGCGTGGCATTTCTTCAACTGGGAAACATGGAAGACATCATGAACTCCGGACAATCCTTCCGGCAGTTCCAGTTTGTATGCAACTTCGCCTCTACGTTCAAGAATTTTGTAGGGGCCAATGAAACGTGGTGCTAGTTTTCCTTTCACACCGAATCTCTTGATTCCTCGAAGTGGAGACACCCGAAGATATGCTCGATCTCCCACTTCATATGTTACTTCCTTGCGTTTGCTGTCGGCATAACTCTTCTGCCTGGACTGAGCTATCTTGAGTCGGTCACGAATAAGCTTGACCTTCTCTTCAGAATCTCGGATGAGGTCGGGACCAAAAAGTTGTCGGTCGCCAACTCCATCCCACGTCAATGGTGTTCTGCACCTCCTTCCGTATAGAGCTTCGAAAGGGGCCATCTTCAGACTGGTCTGGTAGCTGTTGTTGTATGAGAACTCGGCATACGGTAAATTGTCATCCCAACTAGACCCATAGTCTAGTGCGCAAGCTCTCAACATGTCTTCCAGAATTTGATTAACTCTCTCGGTCTGTCCATCTGTCTGCGGGTGAAATGCTGTGCTGAACTCCAATCTTGTTCCCAAGGTTTCGTGCAGTTGGTGCCAAAATTTTGATGTGAACTGAGTCCCTCTATCAGAAACAATGCTCTTTGGTACTCCGTGCAGACATACGATCCTCGTCATATAAATCTTGGCCAGCTTGGCACTAGTGTAGGTAGTCTTCACCGGAATGAAGTGAGATACCTTGGTCAACCGATCGACCACAACCCAAATAGAATCATAGCCAGAACGGGTCCGAGGTAATCCTGTGATGAAGTCCATACCAAGCTTTTCCCATTTCCATTCGGGTATCGGCAGAGGTTGGAGCAAACCTGCTGGCTTCTGATGCTCGGCTTTTACTCGCTGACAAACATCGCATATAGCTACGTACTCAGCAATGTCTTTCTTCAATCCTGTCCACCAGAAACTTTCTTTCAGATCCAGATACATCTTGGTGTTACCAGGGTGTATCGAGTACGGGGAATCATGAGCTTCCTGAAGTATCAACTTCCTGAGTTTGGGATCATTGGGCACATAGATGCGATCCTCAAACCATAAAGTTCCGTGTTCATCCTCACGAAAACCTTTAGCTTTCCCGTCTTCCATTTTCTGCTTAATCTCAGCTATCTCTTTGTCAGCTTTCTGTGCTTCACGGATCTTTTCCGTCAAAGTAGACTGAATTTCCAGTGTGGCAACAAATCCTCTTGGAACTATCTCCAATTTGAGATCTCGGAGATCATCGACTAACTCCTGGGGTAATCCTCCCGCTGTGAGCGTGTTCACATAACTCTTGCGGCTCAACGCATCGGCTACAACATTTGCCTTGCCTGGGTGATAATGCAATCTCATGTCGTAGTCCTTGATCAACTCTAGCCATCGCCTCTGTCTGAGGTTCAACTCCTTCTGCGTGAAGATATATTTCAGGCTCTTGTGATCAGTGTAATCATCACAACTATTTCCGATCAGGAAATGTCTCCAGGTCTTGAGAGCGTGCACTACGGCAGCTAGTTCCAAGTCATGTGTGGCATAATTCAACTCATGAGGTCTGAGCTGTCTGGATGCATAGGCTACAACTTTGCCTTCTTGCATGAGCACTCCTCCAAGTCCTTGACGAGAAGCATCACAGTAAACCTGGAAATCCTTCTGAATGTTCGGCAATATCAGCACTGGGGCTGTCACAAGACGTTTCTTCAACTCTTGAAAACTGGTTTCACAATCCTCAGTCCAAACATACTTGGATTCCTTCTTCAATAACTCTGTCATGGGCTTGGCAATCTTTGAGAAATTCTCAATGAACCTCCGGTAATATCCGGCAAGTCCGAGGAAACTGCGGATCTCCTTGACTGAAGTGGGTGCTACCCATTCGGTGACTGCTGCGACCTTGGCAGGGTCCACTGCTATGCCTTCTCCTGAGATGACATGTCCGAGAAATCCGACTTCCTTCAACCAAAACTCACATTTGCTGAACTTTGCATATAGCTTATGCTCTCGAAGCTTCTCCAGAACTAGACGCAGATGTTCCTTGTGTTCCTCTTCGTTCTTGGAGAATATCAGTATGTCATCGATGAACACCACGACAAACTTGTCCAAGTACTCCATAAATACCTTGTTCATCAGATTCATAAAATATGCCGGAGCATTAGTCAGTCCAAATGACATGACCGTGTACTCATACAAGCCGTACCGAGTGGTAAAGGCTGTCTTGGGTATATCCTGTTCACGAATCTTTAACTGATGATACCCGGATCGAAGATCGATCTTTGAGAATATGCGAGCTCCAACTAACTGATCAAACAGATCGTTGATCATCGGCAAGGGGTACTTGTTCTTGATGGTCACATCGTTCAATGCACGATAATCGACAACCATTCTTAAGGACTTTTCCTTCTTTTCAACTAAGAGCACTGGGGCTCCCCAAGGTGAAGAACTTGGGCGAATATACCCTTTGTCCAACAACTCCTTAATTTGCTTCTTGATTTCTATCAAGTCATTTGCGGGCATCCGATAAGGTCTCTTGGATATCGGTGTTGTTCCGGGTAATAGCTCAATCAAGAACTCAATCTCTCTATCGGGTGGCATGCCCGGCAATTCCTCCGGAAATACATCTGGATACTCCTGTACGATTGGTACCTCCTCCTGGACTACTCCCGTGAGAGAGTTTACTCGCTTACTCCGGGTCGGGCGCTGAGACACGTACTTAATCCGCTTCTGCTCGGGGGTGGTGAGCAAAATAGACTTAAGGGCACAATCGATATTACCTTCATACTTGGCCATCCAATCCATGCCTAGGATTACATCCAATCCCTGGGACTCTAATACGATGAGGTCGGTGGGGAAATTATGGTTCCCGATGTTGAGACTCAAAGCATGGCATCCTATCCCGGCTGTCATCATGCCTCCTGGGGAACTGACCTTAATAGGTTGGCTGAGGGTTCTAGTTGGCAAACTATACTTTTCCACAACTACCCTTGATATGAATGAATGCGTTGCACCAGAATCAAAAAGTACCAATACTGGATGTGAATTTAGCAAAAACTTACCAACCACAGTATCGGGGTGATCATAGACCTCTTCCACATCAATGTGGTTCACCTGAGCTCGAGGAAAAGGATTGGGCTTCTTTGCTGCAGAGTTGCCGTTGCTGTTGCCGTTTCCATTTCCCTGCTTGTTCTGGGGACAATCAGTGGCATAGTGTCCCTTCTTCTGACACTTGAAGCAAGTGATGTGAGTCAGATCCTTCTGAGCTGGAGTTGAATTCTGCTGAGTGCCAGTACCGCCATTCTTGAAGTTGTTGTTGTTGCGGTGATTCCCATTTCCTCCATGGTTGTGGCCTCCATGGTTGTGCACAGGGTGGTTATGCTGAACATGTCCACCAAACTTACCGGATCCAGTCCCGGTATTCCCTGAGTAGGGGGTGTAGCGAGGCTTGTGCTGAGTGCCGGAGTTGAACTTTCCAACCCCATACTTTCGCTTGCGGTTCTCCATCTGCTGATGTTTCCCCTCCAAGATGAGGGCCTTATCAACCAGCTCCTGGTAGTTGTTGAAAGTGGCTACCATCAACTGAATGCTCAGCTCATCATTCAGTCCTTCCAAGAACTTCTCCTGCTTGGCCTCATCATCGGCCACATCTCCGGGTGCATAACGGGCGAGCATGCTGAAATCATCAACGTACTGGGCCACAGTGCGACTCCCCTGGCGTAAGTTGCGAAACTCACGCTTCTTCAGACTCATTGCACCAGCTGAGACATGTGCGGTGCGGAAGGCTTGCTTGAATTGCTCCCAAGTGACTCCAGCAATGGGATAAGTGGTGGTGTAGTTCTCCCACCAAGCAGCTGCAGGGCCTTCAAGTTGATGCGCGGCAAAACGCACCTTCTCAGCTTCAGAACAACCAGCGGTGATGAGCTCACGCTCCATCTTGCGAAGCCAATCATCTGCCACAATGGGCTCAATGCTGCTGGAGAAAGTTGGAGGGTTCAACCTCAGAAAACGGGTAAGGTTGTCGGCCTGGGGTGGATGATGGTTGTTGTTGTTCTGGTTCTGGATGATCAGTTGCATCAGGGTGTTTTGTTGCTGGATCAACTGGGTGAGTTCCGGCGGAAAGTTGGAGGTAGGGGCGCGTCTTGGAGGCATCTGATGTTTGTAGAGGGGTGAGATTAGCATAGAACAATGGTCTAGAGGAATTACACTACCCATATGAATGCAACACACAAATATCACACCACACATTTTATTCAAACATCACAAAGGTTCACACGAGGATACAAAATCGATAATCCTAAACATCGGCCTAAAACGTAAAACGATAAAGTAAA
Organism: Hordeum vulgare subsp. vulgare; assembly: GCF_904849725.1. Taxonomy (NCBI): domain Eukaryota; kingdom Viridiplantae; phylum Streptophyta; class Magnoliopsida; order Poales; family Poaceae; genus Hordeum; species Hordeum vulgare. The sequence goes on along the minus strand of NC_058524.1, from coordinate 347,039,464 downwards.
AATTGGTGGTCTAGTCTAAGTGTCCTCCTCAAAATAGCATAGTGTCGGGTCCTTCGGTGGAGCTTTCTTCATAGTCCTCGTCGTTGCTGATCACGGGGGCTACGTCTCCTTCGGGATGAAGGTTCTCGCCCATGTCCAGTTCCTCCTCCAGGTATGCAACTCGAGTCTTCAGCTTCTCGATCCGCTCCAGAAAGTCCTTCACTTCCAGCTCATGCTCATAGTGGGCTTCCTGGGCTGCATCTTCAAGCTCAAGCTCGCGGAGTGACAGTTTCTTGATCTTCTTGGCGTCCTTGATCGCGTGATACTCTAGAGTTACGCTGTGCTTCTCCAAGGTCTGGGCATAAGATAAGAGAGCGTCGTTGGTCTTGCTTGAGATGATGTCTCCGTCTTCATTTCTCTAGGATACAACGAATAGGTCTGGAGAAATAGGGCAGCCTTTGTATTTATCCTTGATACGTCCGAGTGCACAATGGATCGCCATGTCCCTTCCGAGAATCCAGCTGGGTGCGATGAACTTGAAATCCATCGGCTCAGTGCGCGGCTCGAATGTCCTTCCGGGAATATGCACCTCGATCCTGTAGCATGAATCCTCCGGGTAAGATGAAGTTGGCTTCCCTGTGATAGTCGGCACAGCAATCCTCAAGTCTTTGGTGATCTGCACCAGCTCTTTTCCGAACGACATAGTGGTGTCGGGCTGGCAAAACTCCGTGAACATAACAGGGATGAAGGTGGCCATCTAAACATTGGAAAATCGGAGAGAAGTCAGAAATGATCAGAAGAGGAAATAGAAGATTTTAGAGAAAATAGTTTTCTTCCTAAGGCTTTTCCATTCCTAGAGGTTACGTCCTAAGGTCAGCGTGTGCTCTGAATACCATTTCTGTAGCGACCCGACTCAACGAGTCAAGCCTCTGGTGTTTCTGTACCATCCCAAGATCATGCTGGTACACACACAGTACATAATGTATATATTCAAGAGTGCAATCACACAGCTTTATTAATCGAAATCTCATAAAGAGTACTTTATTACAATAAAGGAGTACCATAAAGTGGCTGAAGGCCAACTCATGAGATTATCTAACGAAGACTAAGCGGAAGCATCAGGTAGACGAGTCCATCCGACTCCAAGGGCATGTCGCTGAGCGTAGAACGGTAGCCTCACTCCTGGTCGGAAAAGTACTCTGCAACATGATACGTTGCAGCCGTGTAGGTCAGCATATTGAATATGCTGGCAAATCATCAAGAGAGGGAGTAAAATAATCACTATCTCTACATGCATATTTGGCCGGTGGAGCTAAATTTTTTTTTTTGCATAAAGCTAGTTTTATCCTACAACAAAAGGGTTTGAAAGCAAAATATTACTACATAGTTTGTTGTTAACGAGATGGTTCCGCCAACCAATTCTCGTACCCGAATAGTTGTTAACACCCACATCATTATTAAGTTGTGTCGAGAGTTCAGGGGAAATTCAATGCCTTCGGCTCAAGATGTCCATGACCGTGGACACGGCTAATCGATTAGGTTGAGTACTCTGCAGAGTTTTGCACACGTTCCCCACAAGATTTGATCGCCTCCGGGTTTGTCCTCGCACTTCAGGGTGTTTGAAGACCGGATGATCAAAACATGGTCTTTCAACGGGTCCCTCTGAATCCCTGTCGGTGCCCATCCATTCCTACCGTTCGTCTACATCTGCTAGCACCGCCTGTCCAGAGTCGCCGCGTTGTCCAACCAAGCCAGAGCCCATAATGACTTGTGGCTGTGCAGGTAAGCCTTGGGTCTTGAAGTCTCCGTCCGTCCCTTTGAGCCTGGGTGAAGCTTTCCGCAGGATGACATGGCCTCTCCAGCATCCCGGGCATCCACTGGGTTTTCCAGGGAGCCGATCAACCGTCCTTCACCCAGTGTTGCATTGCGTCCGAGGTCTTGAAAATCTTGTCTTAGTCCGGTCTTGATTATTATATCAACCTCGCATCACTCGTGGAATACACTCAACCGATAACCCGTCTACTAGAGCATAGCATATATAACATTGTCGTCCCGGGGCCAAGTATCGGGGTGTTGGTGTTCCTACCACATGATACTACACCTATGACTAAAGTTTCCAAGTACCTAGGCAGCATGCAAATAGGGCAAAGAAGGTGATCTACTATGCATTGAAAACATAGGTAAAAATAGCATGATCAAAGATGACTTGCCTTGATGATAGTTGTCCTGCTCGAGCGTCTCTAAGTAACACGCTTCGCACTCCGGATGATCTACCGATACAAACACAAAGCACACCATAAGCAATTCAATCATGCCACGAGTAAAAATAACATCACATGCAATGATTGGCAAACGACTACGCAAAAGAATTTTATCGCGCGTCGGTAGGACAGAAACTTGTTTCTGTTGAAAACACCAGTAAAACTACTTGGAAAATTCTGAAAATTCTACTACAGTAAGGATTTATCACTAGAAAACAGTAGCAAAAAGAATCAACTCAATATCGTTTTTCAAACTCCTGGAATAGGCAAAACAGTGTTTAAACTAAATCTGCTCTAACTTATATTTAAGAATTCCAAACACAGAAAAATTATATATTTTTAAAAACTACAGGAAATTTGTGAGCTACTGGAAAAAGAATCAATGTCATTGGACGTAGGGATAAAACGTTGTGATCAAAACAAGATTGAAAGTTTCTGTTTTCGAAATCTGGACAGAAATTACGAAACTGCTAGTGTTAATGAGAGGCACACGTGGCAAGCTTCTAATGGCTGAGATGGAGTGCATGAAATAGAGAGAGAGAGGTTGCTACCTGCTGCTGGAGGTGTTGCACTGGCAAGAAAGGAGATGGCCGGCGAGGAAGGAGGGAGTAGCTCCGGGCGATGGGGCGTCGGGCGGCGGCGGTGAGGTTCCTCCTCCGCGGGGAAGAGGCGGCGGTGGAGAGAGAGTTCGGGGAGGGCTCCTCCTCCGCGGCGAGGCCGAGGTGCAGCAGCTTTCGGGCTGCTGCCGCTGCTCGCGGAGGCGGCTAGGGCGGCGGTGGGGTGAGGCGCCGGCGACGGCTTGTGGAGGCGGCGGTGGAGAGACGGCGGCTAGGGTTGGGGAGAGGTGGAGGTGGGGGGGGGGGTTTATATAGGCTTAGGGGAGGAGAGTAGAAAGGAAGGAGAGGGAGAACTTTGGGAAGGAGATCATGGGAGAGAAAAATAGGAAAGAGAGGGAGGAGAAAGAAGGAAAAGAGAAATAAGGAAAAGGGAGAGAAAATAGGAAGGAGGGAAATAAGGAAAGGGGAGGGAGGACTCACGTGGGGAGGGAGAACTTTGGAGAGGGGCTTGGGGCTGCATGCAAGGCTTGCATGCGTGCATGCATGGGGGCTGGCAGTTTTTTTTTTTTTGAAAAACAAACAAACCGCAGCAACAAAAAGAAATAAAAAAAAACAAAACAAAACAGAAAAAATATATTTTCCTAGCTAACAAAATACTAGGAAAAAAAAGTACTAATATACATATATGCGCTAGAATACTTAGGAAAACAAAATACATATACAACTAATACATATATAATATATATATAGGAACCCTAGTTCCACCTAATGCAACTAAAAAAAAGTTTTATGCACTAGGATCACACAACGCGATCGAAAAAAAAACTCGACCAAAATAATTCGGAGTTTGGAAAAATTTGCAAAAATAAAAAATGATGACTTTAACTCACAGGGGAGAAGTCATATTATCTCCGCTCCGATAAATTGCCTGCAGTCACATAACGATAAAAATTTTCAGAGGAACACAATGATGCATAAAATGTGGGATGCAAATGAATGATCTATTAACATCCGAATTTACGAAAATTGGGATGTTACATACTCAAACCGTCTAGCTGAACTGGGGATTGAACTCCCGCAAGAAGCTATCACTGACAGAATCCTTCAATCACTGCCGCCAAGCTATAAAGGCTTTGTGTTGAACTACAACATGCAAGGGATGAACAAGTCTCCCGACGAGTTGTTTGCGATGCTGAAAGTCGCAGAGTCTGAACTCCGTAAAGAGCATCAAGTGTTGATGGTGAGCAAGACCACTAGTTTCAAGAGAAACGGCAAAGGCAAGAAGGGCAATTCCAAGAAGAGCGGCAAGCCTGTTGCCAATCCACCGAAGAAGCCCAAGGCTGGACCTAAGCCTGAAACAGAGTGCTTCTATTGCAAGGGTATGGGTCACTGGAAGCGCAATTGCCCCAAGTATCTGGCAGATAAGAAGGCGGGCAAAGAAAAATCAGGTATATTTGATATACATGTTATTGATGTGTACTTAACCGGCTCTCGTAGTAGTGCCTGGGTATTCGATACCGGTTCTGTTGCTCACATTTGCAACTCGAAGCAGGAACTGCGGAATAGACGAAGGCTGGCGAAAGACGAAGTGACGATGCGCGTAGGAAACGGTTCCAAGGTTGATGCAATCGCCGTCGGCACAGTGTCACTTCAACTACCATCGGGATTAGTGATGAACTTAAATCATTGTTATTTAGTGCCTGCGTTGAGCATGAACATTATATCTGGATCTTGTTTAATGCGAGACGGTTACTCTTTTAAGTCTGAGAATAATGGTTGTTCTATTTCTATGAGTAACATCTTTTATGGTCATGCACCGAATGTGAGAGGATTGTTCATATTGAATCTTGATAGAGATACGCATATACATAACATTGAGACCAAAAGAGTTAGAGTAAACAATGATAGCGCCATATTTTTGTGGCACTGCCGCTTGGGTCATATTGGTGTAAAGCGTATGAAGAAACTCCATGCTGATGGACTTTTGGAGTCACTTGACTTTGATTCACTTGACACGTGCGAACCATGCCTCATGGGCAAGATGACTAAGACTCCGTTCTCCAGAACAATGGAGCGTGCAAGTGACTTGTTGGAAATCATACATACCGATGTGTGTGGTCCAATGAGTGTGGAGGCACGCGGCGGATATCGTTACTTTCTCACCTTCACTGACGATTTAAGTAGATATGGTTATGTCTACTTGATGAAGCACAAGTCTGAAACATTTGAAAAGTTCAAGCAATTTCAGAGTGAAGTGGAAAATCATCGTAACAAGAAGATCAAGTTCCTACGGTCTGATCGTGGGGGTGAATATCTGAGTTTCGAGTTTGGTACTCACTTAAAACAATGTGGAATTGTTTCGCAGTTAACACCGCCTGGAACACCACAGCGTAATGGTGTGTCCGAACGTCGTAATCGTACTTTGTTAGAAATGGTGCGATCTATGATGTCTCTTACTGATTTGCCATTATCGTTTTGGGGTTATGCATTAGAAACAGCTGCATTCACTTTAAATAGGGCACCATCGAAATCCGTTGAGACGACACCATACGAACTGTGGTATGGCAAAAGGCCAAAGTTGTCGTTCCTTAAAGTTTGGGGATGTGATGCTTATGTCAAAAAGCTTCAGCCTGAAAAGCTGGAACCCAAAGCGGAAAAGTGCGTCTTCATAGGTTACCCAAAAGAGACAGTTGGGTACACCTTCTATCTCAAATCCGAGGGCAAAGTGTTTGTTGCTAAGAACGGAACTTTTCTCGAGAAGGAGTTTCTCTCGAGAGAATTGAGTGGGAGGAAGATAGAACTTGACGAGGTTGTCGAACCTCTCATCCCTCTGGATGGTGGCGCGGGGCAAGGGGAAACCTCTGTCATTGTGACGCCGGTTGAGGAGGAAGTTAATGATGATGATCATGAAACTCCAGTTCAAGTTTCTGTTGAACCACGCAGGTCGACGAGATCACGCGCTGCTCCAGAGTGGTACGGTAATCCCGTCTTATCAATCATGTTGTTAGACAACAATGAACCTGCAAATTATGAAGAAGCAATGGTGGGCCCAGATTCCAACAAATGGCTAGAAGCCATGAAATCCGAGATAGGATCCACGTATGAGAACAAAGTGTGGACTTTGGAGATGCTGCCTGAAGGCCGCAAGGCTATTCAGAACAAATGGATCTTTAAGAAGAAGACGGACGCTGACGGTAATGTGACCGTTTATAAAGCTCGACTTGTGGCAAAGGGTTTTTCACAAGTTCCAGGAATTGACTACGATGAGACTTTCTCTCCCGTAGCGATGCTTAAGTCCGACAGAATCATGTTAGCAATAGCTGCATTTTTCGATTATGAAATCTGGCAGATGGATGTCAAAACGGCGTTCCTTAACGGTTTCCTTAAGGAAGAGTTGTATATGATGCAACCCGAAGGTTTTGTCGATCCTAAAAATGCTGACAGGGTGTGCAAGCTCCAGCGATCCATTTATGGACTGGTGCAAGCATCTCGGAGTTGGAACAAACGCTTTGATGAGGTGATCAAAGCATTTGGGTTTATACAAGTGGTTGGAGAATCTTGTATTTACAAGAAAGTGAGTGGGAGCTCTGTGGCGTTTCTAATATTATATGTGGATGACATATTACTGATTGGGAACAACGTAGAGCTTTTGGAGAGCATAAAAGGTTACTTGAATAAAAGTTTCTCTATGAAGGACCTAGGAGAAGCTGCTTACATTCTAGGCATTAAGATCTATAGGGATAGATCAAAACGCCTGATAGGACTTTCACAAAGCACATACCTTGATAAAGTTTTGAAGAGGTTCAAAATGGAACAGTCCAAGAAAGGATTCTTGCCAGTGTTACAAGGTACGAGATTGAGTAAGACTCAGTGCCGAGCAACTGATGAAGATAGAGAGCATATGCTCTCCGTCCCCTATGCTTCAGCCATAGGCTCTATCATGTATGCAATGCTGTGTACTAGACCGGATGTTAGCCTGGCCATAAGCATGGCAGGTAGGTTCCAGAGTAATCCAGGAGTGGATCACTGGACGGCGGTCAAGAATATCCTGAAGTACCTGAAAAGGACTAAGGAGATGTTTCTCGTGTATGGAGGTGACGAAGAGCTCGCCGTAAAAGGTTACGTCGATGCAAGCTTTGACACAGATCCGGACGACTCTAAGTCGCAAACCGGATACGTATTTATTCTTAATGGGGGTGCAGTAAGCTGGTGCAGTTCCAAGCAAAGCGTCGTAGCAGATTCTACATGTGAAGCGGAGTACATGGCTGCCTCGGAGGCGGCTAAGGAGGGTGTCTGGATGAAGCAGTTCATGACGGATCTTGGAGTGGTGCCAAGTGCACTGGATCCAATAACCTTGTTCTGTGACAACACTGGTGCCATTGCCTTAGCAAAGGAACCAAGGTTTCACAAGAAGACCAGACACATCAAACGACGCTTCAACCTCATCCGCGACTACGTCGAGGAGGAGGACGTAAATATATGCAAAGTGCACACGGATCTGAATGTAGCAGACCCGCTGACTAAACCTCTTCCACGGCCAAAACATGATCGACACCAGAACTGTATGGGTGTTAGATTTATAACAATGTAATTCACATGGTGATGTGAGGGCTAGATTATTGACTCTAGTGCAAGTGGGAGACTGTTGGAATTATGCCCTAGAGGCAATAATAAATGTATAGTTATTATTATAATTCCTGTATCAAGATAATAGTTTATTATCCATGCTATAATTGTATTGAATGAAGACTCATTTACATGTGTGGATACATAGACAAAACACCGTCCCTAGCATGCCTCTAGTTGGCTAGCCAGTTGATCGATGATAATCAGTGTCTTCTGATTATAAACAAGGTGTTGTTGCTTGATAACTGGATCACGTCATTAGGAGAATCACGTGATGGACTAGACCCAAACTAATAGACGTAGCATGTTGATCGTGTCATTTTGTTGCTACTGTTTTCTGCGTGTCAAGTATTTATTCCTATGACCATGAGATCATATAACTCACTGACACCGGAGGAATGCTTTGTGTGTATCAAACGTCGCAACGTAACTGGGTGACTATAAAGATGCTCTACAGGTATCTCCAAAGGTGTTAGTTGAGTTAGTATGGATCAAGACTGGGATTTGTCACTCCGTGTGACGGAGAGGTATCTCGGGGCCCACTCGGTAATACAACATCACACACAAGCCTTGCAAGCAATGTAACTTAGTGTAAGTTACGGGATCTTGTATTACGGAACGAGTAAAGAGACTTGCCGGTAAACGAGATTGAAATAGGTATGCGGATACTGACGATCGAATCTCGGGCAAGTAACATACCGAAGGACAAAGGGAATGACATACGGGATTGTACGAATCCTTGACACTGAGGTGCAAACGATAAGATCTTCGTAGAATATGTAGGATCCAATATGGGCATCCAGGTCCCGCTATTGGATATTGACCGAGGAGTCTCTCGGGTCATGTCTGCATAGTTCTCGAACCCGCAGGGTCTGCACACTTAAGGTTCGACGTTGTTTTATGCGTACTTGAGTTATATGGTTGGTTACCGAATGTTGTTCGGAGTCCCGGATGAGATCACGGACGTCACGAGGGTTTCCGGAATGGTCCGGCAACGAAGATTGATATATAGGATGACCTCATTTGATTACCGGAAGGTTTTCGGAGTTACCGGGAATGTACCGGGAATGACGAATGGGTTCCGGGAGTTCACCGGAGGGGGGCAACCCACTCCGGGGAAGCCCATAGGCATTTGGGGGGGTCACACCAGCCCTTAGTGGGCTGGTGGGACAGCCCACCAATCCCCTATGCGCCAAGAGAGAAAAAATCAAAGGAAAGGAAAAAAAAGGAGAAGTGGGAAGGGGGAAGGACTCCCTCCCACCAAACCAAGTAGGACTCGGTTTGGGGGGGGAGAGTCCTCCCCCCTGGCTCGGCCGACCCCTTGGGGATCCCTTGGACCCCAAGGCAAGGTTCCCCTCCCTCCTCCTATATATATGGGGCTTTTAGGGCAGATTTGAGACGACTTTCTCACGGCTGCCCGACCACATACCTCCATAGTTTTTCCTCTAGATCGCGTTTCTGCGGAGCTCGGGCGGAGCCCTGCTGAGACAAGATCATCACCAACCTCCGGAGCGCCGTCACGCTGCCGGAGAACTCTTCTACCTCTCCGTCTCCCTTGCTGGATCAAGAAGGCCGAGATCATTGTCGAGCTGTACGTGTGCTGAACGCGGAGGTGCCGTCCGTTCGGTACTAGATCGTGGGACTGATCGCGGGATTGTTCGCGGGGCGGATCGAGGGACGTGAGGACGTTCCACTACATCAACCGCGTTCTCTAACACTTCTGCTGTACGATCTACAAGGGTACGTAGATCACTCATCCCCTCTCGTAGATGGACATCACCATGATAGGTCTTCGTGCACGTAGGAAAATTTTTGTTTCCCATGCGACGTTTCCCAACAGCTACCACACTTAAAATGAGAGATACTGGTCCCTCAAAATGCTTTAACGATCCTCTGGGGTTTTGGCAACTGACATGGCACAGTCTTCATATTAAATCCTTTGTTGATGCTCTCCCGTTGATATAAGCTTCTTCCGTTACTGGGTCTTCTTAACTGACAGTCTCGTGACCATTCTAAATAACCTATCGATGATTCTCATGGTGGTCTACCATTTGTGGTTATCCTGCAAAGAGAGGGGTCTTGGTTTCATCCTCACCGTAAAATTTCCTGCGCGTGACAACAAGTGCCATGTACATGGGCTTTTCTAGTACCATTCTAAGGCTTAAACAAAAGCTTCAAAGAACGTCGTCTCTCTATATGGGTAAGTCTCTCAGATTTACCATTCTGAATAGCAAGATAAATGATAAGAGTAAGTCGTCATGGTGATCAATCCATTCCGCACCCAAATCATTTCTCTGTATAAGGTTTAGCGAATCTCGCATTCTAACACTTGGGCATCCTCACAAGCGTTGCAGAATTTCTCTTGTCCACGAACGGAGTTCGGATAATCCATTGGTTCTGCAAGCTGAACGAAACATCTATCGTATCTTCACAACTCTCAGGTTTTCGTATGCTCCTAAGAAAACGTTTGCTGATCCATCATAGCTTCTTCCATAAATCGTATTCATTCCATAATCAATCCTTTATTACATCCTTGCTTTCTTCAAAATTCTAACTCAAAAGTAATTTATTACAAATGCTGCCATCCGCATTGGTCGGTATGGTCGAGCATTTCTGCCAACTTTATTCATCTGCCTCTCTTGAAGGTACTTTAGTTCCACTCGAATTTTCCGATGTGCTCCTTGAAATCATCCATATTTTGCTTCATCATGGTGGTCATGAGCTTTATCTTCATCATCTCCGCACGCACTTCACTCAGGTATTCCTGGTACATTCCTACTCAGTGGATCCTGTGGGTTTACCGATTACTACCACTCTTAAATGATTTATACTCATGCCTGCATAGACCATATTTTCTCATATTCTCATAATTGTTCCGAGAGCTTTGCTCGTAGAGAAACAACGCATACATTTTCAACATAGGCAATCATGAGACAATTAAATTCCATTTATTCATGATGTTATTACAATCTCAGGGACTTCTGTTACAAATATTTCACTCCATGATCTTATGAGAAACAAGAGTGCTTCGGATTACACTTATTGCCCTGCTCAAAACTTAACTACTCCATTCTAGCTTTCTTCCTTTGTGGACAATCGCTAGCAAAATGTCCTGCTTCCTTGCAACGAAAGCAAATGAGTTCTGACCAGTCTCGAGGCTTCTTAGCTTCTGCTTTTGCTCCTTGGATTCCCGGCTTCCTTCCTGAGAACATGTATTTGTGGTGGCCAAATTTCATACACTTGGAACATCTGACATGACTGAGGTCTATGTCTGCAGAGATTTGGTTCTTCCGAGGGCACTTTTTCTTCTTTCCGGACTCCTTTATTTTGGCCAGTTCTTCCATTTCAAGTGGATCAAACTCCACTTCTTCCGACGGGAAGTATCCCAGATACTCTTGGCTTCTCTTCTTGCAATCCTGTGAATAATGTCCTTCTTCTCCACATGAGTAGCATGCATTGGAGAAAAATCTGGTCAGACCTTGTCCATCAGGGTCTTCAATATTTTCGTTCATCACCGGTCCTTCTAGAATCTTCTTCTTGAGGGTTTCCTTCACTGCATCTTTCTGCTGCTTGACAACTTGTTGCACCTTGGGGTAAATGTGACACTAAGCTGAGTAGTGGGTGGTTCCCTCACACAAGAAACAAGTCACCTGACTACTTGGGCATTCCTCCGCTGGGTGATTTTCTTCACAATGAGTGCATCCATCCGTGTGTTCTTCCTGGGTGTGTCCTATTTCTCCACAGATCTTGCATGCACAAGGCTTCTTCTTCTGAATGAGACGGGATCTTAACAAAGTGTTCTTGAATTCACCCCAACTTTCTGCTCCACTAAATCCTTGTATGGCGTGGTGCATTTTCCATCAGATAGCAGCACTTTGGGTAAAGTACCGGAGAGCGTGTTCCACTTCATGCTTCCTCGAGATCAAGTTGCTCCCGAAGTGGTTCTCCATGTTCTGAATCCATATCTCAACTTCTAGCTGGGTCATCGGTCCACAGACTACAAGTCCAGCTTCATACTCCATCTGGTAGGGTTGAGGTTTTGGGGATGCGACGGGTAAGAGAGGGAGGGAGATACACACAATACAAACAATATTTTTGAGAATAGATTTTATTTGTGGCCGTCGGAAAACACACACCAATGACGGCTCACAAGTCATCGTATCTAACATGAGTATATAAAAGGGGTTTGGACTTCTAATGGTCATATAATTATTCGGACACTTCGGGGTCTTCGAGTTCTTCGGGTCTTGAGAGTCTTCAATGGTTGTAGCTTCAATTCTTCCATTGCATGGTGATATCCTCTTTACTTTGACGTGGGAGTCGGTTGATCCTTCATGTGGTCAAAGAGGTAAGAGTATTGTCTAACTATTGGAGGTGAGAGAGAATGTTTCATGAAATCAGAAGAGATGAGAAGTAAAATGTGTTCTTGAAAATAAGATTTTTGAGAGATCCTATCGTAAGAAGTTTCCAGTTTCTAGGGTCACGCTACAGTCAACATGTGCTCTGATACAATCTCTGTAGCGACCCGACTCAAAACGAGTCAAGCCTCTGTGTATCTGTGCCATCCCTGGATCAGTATGCTGGCACACACAGTACATCAATGTATATATCAAAGTGCAATCACATGTAAATAGCGTAAAACTGATATATACCTTAAATTTCTCAGCGGAAGCAGTCAAGGGAGTGGAGTCCCAATAAACACCAACGGCAAGTTGAGTGTAGACCGTAACCCTGAATCATACTCTTACTCGTCGAAGAAAAATATCTGCAACATAAGACGTTGCAGCCGTGTAGGTCAGCATATTGAATATGCCGGCAAGTCACATAAGAGAGGGGTGAAAAGTAATCATCTATACTATATGCATATATGGCAGGTGGGGCTATAAGTTTTTTAGCGAAAAGCAAGTTTTATCCTACAACAAGAGGGGTTGAAAGCAAAATGTTACTACAAGGTTTGTTGTTAACGAGATGGTTCCGCCAACCAGTTCTCGTACCCGAGTTGTCAATATTACCCTCGTCAAATATATATAATGGTGTTGAGAAATCCAGAAAACTTCAGTTCCTTTGGCTCAAGTTGTGCATGACCGTGGACACGGCTAATCGATTAGGTTTGAGTACTCTGCAGAGTTTTGCACACGTTCCCCACAAGATTTGATCGCCTCCGGGTTTGTCCTCGCACTTCAGGGTGTTTGAAGACCGGATGATCAAAACATGGTCTTTCAACGGGTCCCTCTGAATCCCTGTCGGTGCCCATCCATTCCTACCGTTCGTCTACATCTGCTAGCACCGCCTGTCCAGAGTCGCCGCGTTGTCCAACCAAGCCAGAGCCCATAATGACTTGTGGCTGTGCAGGTAAGCCTTGGGTCTTGAAAATATCCGTCCGTCTCTTTGAGCCTCGGAGAAGCTTTCCGCATGATGACATGGCCTCTCCAGCATCCCGGGCATCCACTGGGTTTTCCAGGGAGCCGATCAACCGTCCTTCACCCAGTGTTGCATTGCGTCCGAGGTCTTGAAAATCTTGTCTTAACCGGTCTTGATTATTATATCAATCTCGCATCACTCGTGGTATACTCTCAACCGATAACCCGTCTACTCAAGCATAGCATTAAGAAATTGTCGTCCCGGGGCCAAGTGTCGGGGTTGTTGTGTTCCTACCACATGATACTACAACTAGACTAAAGTTTCCAAGTACCTAGGCAGCATGCAATTGGGCATAGGATGGTAGAACTACGATGCATAAAAACATAGGTGATAGTATGATCAAAGTGACTTGCCTCGTATTACTTGATGAAGATAGTCGCTCTCAAAATCCAGATAATTCTACTCGCCACACTCCGAGCAATCTATCGTAAATGAATAGCATTCAATAAACATTCATGGCAAAAAGGAAGAATCAAGAGAACATAAGAACAAAGCATGTCTTGGTGCAAAATAACAACGTACTAAGGTTTAATAAAAAGGTTCTAAGTGTGTTGTAAAGTGAAGGTGCATGAATGAGATCGAAAGAGGTAATGGACGATGAACTATTGCTATATAAGCTCGACTTGCATACACTATGGGAGATGATCAAAAATATTGGGAGAACAACATGAATGTTGTTTGACAAATAGTATAAGACATAAGAATTTATTTGTAGAAAGAATTTCTTGAAATGGAGCACTACAACGCAAGTTACAGCGAATTGAAGTATGAATTGAATTTGCATTCAAAAGGTCAACAGAAGTTGAACTGAAGTACGATGGTTACGTACAAAAATATATGACATGAGTGTTTAGGGGTAAAAGCAATCAATTGAAAAGGTGGTACGATTTGCAAGATAAGATCAAATGAATGTTCGAATACAAATTTGAATCGCTCAAATTTGTAAGGTTCAAAGGTAGAAACTAATGATGCTACCGGATATAGGAGATCAATATGAGCGTGTAGAAAAAAGAATTACTAGATTTGAACTAGCGGATCAAAAGATACAAATACGTCAATATAACATTGAATCGGCTTAGAACGATGTGAACACTTTTGGGCACTAATAGATAAATTTGATTTGATCAAAATTATAAGTTGAAAACTTAATACTAATGATAGAAACTGGAAGATTACTTTGATACGAATCCGACGCAATTGGATTCATCTAAAACGGAGCTACGGATAAAAAGATATGATCAAAAGAAGTTTGAATATGAATATGAACAAATTTCGTAATTTGAAAATTTCCAAAAAAGTTGATATGATAGGTTCATAGGTGGGAACAAGACGAAACTCTAGGCGTTGGTTTCATCTAATTCGGATAAACGAGTAAAAAGTTATGGCTGTTTGAAAAATCAGGGCCAAGCTGTTTTACGGAAAAAAAGTGCTACGTCTAAAAGAATTCTAGTACTAATGTGTAAATACGAAGACTAAATAATATATCTAATTACTCTATCGTATACTAGTGTAGGAATACTAGTCTAGAAATAATAAACTACGTGAGTAAAACAATACGAAGAGAAATATCTTTACAAAGCAGAGTAAGAATTAATTACAATGAGGAGACGACTTTGAGAAATCCCGACGAAGAGAAGAAAAAATATTTTTATTTAATAAATCTAGTCAAACCAAAAGATTGATTTAACCCGAAATAGATGATTTTTGGATGCTCCTATGGGTCTATATTTATAGGTGGAAAGAAGGCCTAATGGTTCATAGATAGGCATTGTGGGACTAAACATATACGTAAAGAGGA
>NC_058524.1:346944822-346959822 GCF_904849725.1 Hordeum vulgare subsp. vulgare | reverse complement strand
TTGCAAAAAGAAAATATAGCATAAGGGATTTTTCTGAAAAAATAAACATTTTTTTTAAGTTTTTATTTTTGCCTTGGAAAAATGTTAATCGAGTAGAGGATATTTTTCTGATCATTTTGGTGTATAATATCCTATATTAATTATTTTATTTGTTTCCTTTTATTTTCGTTTTAGTTTCAGTTAAAAAAAAGGAAGCGGGAGATATTCTGGGGCTGATCCCCATCGCCAGGAACAGATCCCCTGCCCAACCGCAGCGCCAGACAACCCCCACGCCACCTCTTCTTTATTATTTTTTCATTTCCCCTTTCCTTTTTTTTCTTATCTCTCTCTTTCCTTCCCTTTTCTTCTTCCTTCCTTCCCTGTTCTCACGTGAATGTCCTTTCTCCCAGCGAACCTGAAATTTCCATGGCTGGCTTGATTTCCTTCCCTCCTCGACGCCCCCCTCTTCCCTATAAATACCCACCGCCACGGCCCTCCCCTCGCCCCGTTCCGCCTCACCGCCGCCCTGCCCAAGCCCCGCCACCCTCCCTGCCCGAGCTCGCCGGAGCAGAGCTCCAGCTGAAGCTCGCCGCCGCCCCTTGCACACCTCCGGCCCCGAGCCCCCTCTCCGCCACCACCGATCGACGGAGGAGGAGCTCCGCCACCTCCCCGACCCCTCGGCGTCGCCGGACACCCACCGGAGTCGCCTCCCCATCGCCACTCCGCCCCGGCTCGCCGGAATTCTCGCCGGAGTCGACCAAACCTCCCTGTAAGCCCCTGTTTCTTCTTCCATCGTTAGATCTTGCACCAACGCCTGAGATTAGAACCCCGTACCCCTTCGGTTTTAGTTAAAAGACTTCCCGGTTTTTACCCCACTTACTATTAAGCCGAAGCGTTTTTGTTATACTTTGGCCGTGTGCTAGTTTGTAACATCCCAATTTTCCTAATTGGGAATGTTTTACATTGTAGCTAAGCATCTATGCATATTGATTGAAATAAAGTTGCATTTGAATTCTTTCGACTTTTGCTTTTGCATTTCTATTTTTCTTCACAAGAGAAATGTCGGGAAACGATCTCTTGCACGCAATAGAGAGCGGAGGAAAATGACCCTCCAAAAATGTGAGGCATCTCTGAAATTTTTGGAGCCAAGAAAGCCAAGGTTTTATCGCGAAAATAATTGCAAAAAGAAAATAAAGCATTTAGGGGATTTTTCTGAAAAAATATTTTTTAAAAGTTTTTATTTTTGCCTTGGAAAAATGTTAATCGCGTAGAGGATATTTTTCTGAAATTTTTGGTATATAATACCCTATATTAATTATTTTTGTTCGTTGCCTTTTTATTTGTTTTAGTTTCTCTTTCTGAAAAAGACTAAAAACAGGAAACGTTTTTTTTTAAAGGAAACCGTCGCCGGCGCCAGATAGGCCCTGTGGGCCGAATCCCTCCTGACCTGGGACCGAAATCACTTCGAGCCGGCCAACCGACCGAGTCTCCCTTCTCTCCTGTCGCTGACCGCCCGAGCCCACTGGCCGAACCCCCCCCCCCCCCCCCCGAGCCGGTCACCCCCTTCCTCCTTCCTCCTCTTTCCTAACCGAGCCCGAGATCCTTCCTTCCCATGGCAGCCCCGATCCCCACCCGGATTTCCCTCCTCCTTCCCTCCCGAGGACCCCTCTCCACCTATAAATACCCCCACCCTTGCCGCACCCCGTTCCCCACCTCGCCACGCCGTCCCGCCGCCCCACGCCGCCTCCCTCGCACTTCGCCGGAACACGGCCGGAGCCGAAGCTCCCTGCCACTCCACCGCTCGCCTCCGGCCACGCTGCACCTCCCCGACGCCACCAGCAGAACGCCGGCGATCCCCTCCGCCTCCCGGACGTCTCCCCCCACCTTGGCCGACTGCCGAAACCCCTTCCCCGCCACCACCTCTTCTCCTCGGACCCTGCTGGAGTTCATCTCCACCACGGTGAGCACCCCACCCCTCCTCCACCGTTAGATCAAGAACGTACGCGCTAGATTAGAAGTAGGTACCCCTTCAGTTTTAGTTAAAAAAAACCCGAACGGTTTTCTGCCCCACTTAGTTTTTAGCCGTAGATTTTCTTAAGTATCGGCCGTTTGCTCTTTACACCCGCAGCACACACCCCCGCAGCCAATCTGTGAGCGCCACATGTACCCCCTGTCCGTTAGCATCTGTTTTTCTTTTTTTCTGTTTAGTTCCAAAAACAGAAAAGTTTCAATTTTGTTTTGAGCATAGCTTTTGATCCCGAAGTCCAATGAGGTTGATTCGTTTTCCAGTAGATCCCAATTTTTATGTACTTTTTAAAAACATATAATTTGTCTATCTTTGAAATTCTCAAATTTGAATTAGATCAGATTTAGTTTAAACCTTGTTTTGCTTATTCGAGGAGCTTAAAAAATGATTTTGAGTTGATTCTTTTTGCTACTGCTTCCTAGTGATTATATCTCACTGTGGTAGAAGTTTCAAAAGTTTTTAAATATTTTTACTTGGGTTTTTAACAGAAACAAGTTTCTGCCTTAGTGACGTGTAGTTAATTCTTTCACTTAGGCCATAGCAAATTTTTACTTGTGATGTTATTTTTACTTGTTGTTTGATTGTAGTGCTTATGGTGTATATTTGTTTGTATTGGTAGATCACCCGGAGTGCGAAGCTTGTTACTTAGAAGCGCTCGATCAAGACAACTATCATCAAGGCAAGTCATTTTGATCATACTATTTCCTATGTTTTCGATGCATGGTAGTTTCACCTTTCTTTGCCCAATTGCATGCTGCTTAGGTACTTGGAAATTTTAGTATAGGTTGTAGTATCATGTGGTAGGCACACAACAACCCCGATACTTGGCCCCGAGATGACAATTTCATATTTGCTATGCTTGAGTAGACGGGTGATGCGAGGTTGATTAAATAATCAAGACCGGTTAAGAAAAGATTTTCAAGACCTCGGACGCAATGCAACTCTGGGTGAAGGACGGTTGATCGGCTCCCTGGAGAACCCAGTGGATGACCCGGGATGCTGGAGACGTCCATGACATCCTGCGGAAAGCTTCACCCAGGCTCGAAGGGACGGACGGAGGCTTCAAGACCCAAGGCTTACCTGCACAGCCACAAGTCATTATGGGCTCTGGCTTGGTTGGACAACGCGGCGACACTGGACAGGCGGTGCTAGCAGATGTAGCAGAACGATAGGAATGGATGGGCACCGACAGGGATTCAGAGGGACCCGTTGGAAGACCATGTTTTGATCATCCGGTCTTCAAACACCCTGAAGTGCGAGGACATTCTCGGAGGCGATCAAATCTTGTGGGGAACTTGTGGAAAACTCTGCAGAGTGCCCAAACCTAATCGATTAGCCGTGTCCACGGTCATGGACAACTTGAGCAGAAGGTATTGAAATTCCCCTGAACTCTCGACACAACTTAATAATGATGTGGGTGTTAACAAGAACTCGGGTACGAGAATTGGTTGGCGGAACCATCTCGTTAACAACAAACAATGTAGTAATATTTTGCTTCCAGTCCTCTTGTTGTAGGAAAAAAATTGGCTTTATGCAAAACTTATAGCCCCACCTACCAAATATGCATGTAGAGATAGTTGATTATTATTTTTACCCCTCTCTTTGATGACTTGCCAGTATATTCCATATGCTGACCTACACGGCTGCAACGTATCATGTTGCAGAGTACTTTTCCGACCAGGAGTGAGGCTACGATCTACGCTCAGCGACATGCCCTGGAGTCGGATGGTCTCGTCTACCTGATGCTTCCACTAGTCTTTGTTAGATATCTCATGAGATGGCCTTCAGCCACTTTATTGTAATCCATTATTGTAATAAAGTACTCGTTATGAGATTTCGATTAATAAAGCTGTGTGATTGAACTCTTGATATATACATCGATGTACTGAGTGTGTACCAGCATGATCTTGGGATGGTACGGAAACACCAGAGGCTTGACTCGTCTTGAGTCGGGTCGCTACAGAAACGGTATCAGAGCACACGCTGACCGTAGGACGTAACCTCTAGGAATGGAAAAGCCTTAGGAAGAAAACTATTTTCTTATGTCTATAAATCCTCAATTTCCTCTTCTGATCATTTCTGACTTCTCTCCGATTTTCCAATGTTTTAGATGGCCACCTTCGTCCCCGTTAAGTTCACGGAGTTTTGCCAGCCCGACGCCACTATGCCTTTCGGAAAGGAGCTGATACAGATCACCAAGGACTTGAGGATTGCTCTGCCGACTATCATAGGGAAGCCGACTTCGTCTTACCCGGAGGATTCACGCTACAGGATTGAGGTGCACGTTCCCGGAAGGACATTCGAGCCGCGCACTGAGCCTGTGGACTTC
The DNA here is from genome assembly GCF_904849725.1 of Hordeum vulgare subsp. vulgare. NCBI lineage: Eukaryota > Viridiplantae > Streptophyta > Magnoliopsida > Poales > Poaceae > Hordeum > Hordeum vulgare. The sequence continues at coordinate 346,955,488 of NC_058524.1, read as the reverse complement.
AAATTCATCGCACCCAACTGGATTCTCGGAAGGGATATGGCGGTCCATTGTGCACTCGGACGTATCAAGGAACTGTACAGAGGCTGCCCCATTTCACCGGTCCTATTCACGGTATCCCGGAAAATAGAAGATGGAGAAATCATCTCAAGCAAGACCAAGGACGCTCTCCTGTCCTATGCCCAGACCTTGGAGAAGCACAGCGGGACTCTGGAGCATCGTGTGATCAAGGACGCCAGGAAGATCAAGCAATTGTCGCTCCGCGAACTCGAACTCGAAGAAGCAGCCCGGGAAGCCCACTATGAGCACGAATTGGAGGTGAAGGACTTTCTGGAGAGGATCGAGAAGCTGAAGACTCGAGTTGCATACCTGGAGGAGGAACTGGACATGGGCGAGAACCTTCATCCCGAAGGTGACGTAGCCCCCTGATAAGCAATGACAAGGACTATGAAGAAAGCTCCACCGAAGGACCCATCACCATGCTTTTCTGAGGAGGACACTTAGACTAGACCACCAAATTTACTTTATCATTAAAACGCTTAGGCCGATGTTTAGGTTATCGAATTTTGTATCCTCGTGTGTGAACCTTTGTGATGGTATTGAATAAAATGTGTGGTGTGATACTTGTTTGTTGCATTTCATATGGGTAGTGTAATTACTCTTAGACCATTGTTCTATGCTAATCTCACCCCTCTACAAACATCAGATGCCTCCGAGACGTGCCCCTGATTCCAACTTTCCGCCGGAACTCACCCAGTTGATTCAGCAACAGAATACCCTGATGCAGCTGATCGTCCAGAACCAGAACAATAACAACAACATCACCCACCCAGGGCCGACAATCTCACCCGTTTCCTGAGGTTGAATCCTCTGACTTTCTCCAGCAGCATTGAGCCCATTGTGCAGACGACTGGCTCCACAAGATGGAGCGGGAACTTATCACTCCTGGTTGTACTGAAGCTGAGAAGGTGCGCTTTGCCGCGCATCAACTTGAAGGCCCTGCAGCTGCATGGTGGGAGAACGACACCACCACATACCCCATTGCTGGAGTCACTTGGGAGCAGTTCAAGCAAGCCTTCCGTACCACACATGTCTCAGCTGGTGCAATGAGTGTGAAGAAGCGTGAGTTTCGCAACTTACGCCAGGGAAATCGCTCTGTGGCTCAGTATGTCGATGAATTCAGCATGCTCGCCCGTTATGCACCTGGAGATGTGGCCGATGATGCGGCCAAGCAGGAAAAGTTCTTGGAGGGACTCAATGATAGGCTGAGCATTCAGCTGACTGTAGCCACTTTCAACAACTACCAGGAGATGGTATATAAGGCCCTCATCTTGGAGGGGAAACACCAGCAGATGGAGAACCGTAAGCGGAAGTATGGGAATGGAAAGTTCAACTCCGGCACTCAGCAGAAGCCTCGCTACACCCCCTATTCAGGGAATACCGGGACAGGATCCGGTAAGTTTGGAGGACACGTCCAGCATAACCACCCAGTGCACAACCATGGAGGCCACAACCATGGAGGAAATGGGAACCACCGCAACAACAACAACTTCAAGAATGGCGGTACTCGCACTCAGCATCATTTAGCTCTAGCTCAGAAGGATCTGAATCACATCACCTGCTTCAAGTGTCAGAAGACGGGACACTATGCCACTGAATGTCCCCAGAACAAGCAGGGAAATGGAAACGGAAACGGCAACTCTGGCTCAGGTGCTCAGAACAAGTAGGGAAGAAGCCCAATCCTTTTCCTCGAGCTCAGGTGAATCACATTGATGTTGAAGAGGTCTATGATCACCCCGATACTGTGGTTGGTAAGGTTTTGCTAAATTCACGTCCAGTATTGGTACTTTTTAATTCTGGTGCAACGCATTCATTCATATCAAGGGTAGTTGTCGAAAAGTATAGTTTGCCAACTAGAACCCTCAGCCAGCGTATTAAGGTCAGTTCCCCAGGAGGCATGATGACAGCGGGGATAGGATGCCATGCTTTGAGTCTCAACATCGGGAACCATAATTTTCCCACCGATCTCATCGTATTAGAGTCCTAGGGATTGGATGTAATCCTAGGCATGGATTGGTTGGCCAAGTATGAACGGAATATTGATTGTGCCCTTAAGTCTATTTTGCTCACCACCCCCGAGCAAAAGCGGATTAAGTACGTGTCTCAGCGCCCGACACGGAATAAACGAGTCAACTCTCTCACGGGAGTAGTCCAGGAGGAAGTACCGATTGTACAGGAGTATCCAGATGTATTTCCGGAGGAATTGTCGGGCATGCCACCTGATAGAGAGATTGAGTTCCTGATTGAGCTATTACCCGGAACAGCCCCCATATCCAAGAGACCCTATCGGATGCCCGCAAATGACTTGGTAGAAATCAAGAAGCAAATTAAGGAGTTGTTGGACAAAGGGTATATTCGCCCAAGTTCTTCACCTTGGGGAGCCCCAGTGCTCTTGGTTGAAAAGAAGGATAAGTCCTTGAGAATGGTTGTCGATTATCGTGCATTGAACGAGGTAACCATCAAGAACAAGTACCCCTTGCCGATGATCAATGATCTGTTTGACCAGTTAGTTGGAGCATGAGTTGAAGATTCGTGAACAGGATATACCCAAGACAGCCTTCACCACTCGGTACGGCTTGTATGAGTACACGGTCATGTCATTTGGACTCACTAATGCTCCGGCAAATTTTATGAATCTGGTGAACGAGGTATTTATGGAATACTTGGACAAGTTTGTCATGGTGTTCATCGATGACATACTAATATTCTCCAAGAACGAAAGAGGAACACAAGGAACATCTGCGTGTAGTTCTGGAGAAACTTCGAGAGCATAAGCTGTATGCAAAGTTTAGCAAATGTGAGTTTTGGTTGAAGGAAGTCGGATTCCTCGGACACGTCATCTCAGGAGAAGGAATAGCAGTGGACCCTGCCAAGGTCGCAGCAGTCACCGAATGGTTAGCACCCACTTCAGTCAAGGAGATCCGGAGTTTCCTCGGACTTGCCGGATATTACCGGAGGTTCATTGAGAATTTCTCAAAGATCGCAAGGCCATGACAGAGTTTTTGAAGAAGGAATCCAAGTATGTTTGGACTGAGGAATGTGAAATCAGTTTTCAAGAGTTGAAGAAACATCTGGTTACAGCCCCAGTGCTGATATTGGTGAACATTCGGAAGGATTTCCAGGTTTACTGTGACGCTTCTCGTCAAGGACTCGGAGGAGTGCTCATGCAAGAAGGTAAATTTGTAGCCTATGCATCCAGACAGCTCAGACCCCATGAGTTGAATTATGCCACACATGATTTGGAACTAGCAGCCATAGTGCACGCTCTCAAGACCTGGAGACATTTCCTGATCGGAAATATTTCTGATGTTTACACTGATCACAAGAGCCTAAAATATATCTTCACGCAGAAGGAGTTGAACCTCAGACAGAGGCGATGGCTAGAGTTGATCAAGGACTATGACATGAGATTGCATTATCACCCAGGCAAGGCAAATGTTGTAGCCGATGCGTTGAGCCGCAAGAGTTATGTGAACACACTCATAGCAGGAGGGTTACCCCAGGAGTTAGCCGATGACCTCCGAGAGCTCAAATTGGAAATAGTTCCAAGAGGATTTGTTGCCACACTAGAAATTCAGTCCACTTTGACAGAAAAGATCCGCGAAGCACAGAAATCAGACAAGGTGATAGCTGAGATTAAGCAAAAAATGAAAGACGGGAAGGCTAATGGTTTTCGTGAGGATGAACACGGAACTTTATGGTTTGAGGATCGCATTTATGTGCCCAATGATCCCGAACTTAGGAAGTTGATACTTCAGGAGGCCCATGATTCCCCGTACTCGATACACCCCGGCAACACCAAGATGTATCTGGATCTGAAAGAAAGTTTCTGGTGGACATGAATGAAGAAAGACATTGCCGAGTTCGTAGCAATATGCGATGCTTGTCATCGAGTAAAAGCCGAGCATCAGAAGCCAGCAGGTTTGCTCCAACCTCTGCCGATACCCGAGTGGAAATGGGAAAAGCTTGGTATGGACTTCATCACAGGATTACCCAGGACCCGTTCTGGCTATGATTCTATTTGGGTTGTGGTCGATCATTTGACCGAGGTAGCTCACTTCATTCATGTGAAGACTACTTACACGAGTGCCAAGCTGGCCAAGATATATATGACCAGGATCGTATGTCTGCACGGAGTACCGAAGAGCATTGTGTCAGATAGAGGTGACATTGTCTATACAGAAGGAGGTGCAGAACACCGTTGATGAGGGAAGGACTCAATGATGAGCTGAGCATTCAGCTGACTGTAGCCACGTTCAACAACTACCAGGAGCTGGTAGATAAGGCCCTCATCTTGGAGGGGAAACACCAGCAGATGGAGAACCGCAAGCAGAAGTATGGGAATGGAAAGTTCAACTCCGGCACTCAGCAGAAGCCTCGCTACACCCCCTATTCAGGGAATACCGGGACTGGATCCGGTAAGTTTGGAGGACGAGTCCAGCATAACCACCCAGTGCACAACCATGGAGGCCACAACCATGGAGGAAATGGGAACCAGCGCAACAACAACAACTTCAAGAATGGCGGTACTGGCACTCAGCAGCATTCAGCTCCAGCTCAGAAGGATCTGAATCACATCACCTGCTTCAAGTGTCAGAAGACGGGACACTATACCACTGAATGTCCCCAGAACAAGCAGGGAAACGGCAATGGCAACTCTGCAGCAAAGAAGCCCAATCCTTTTCCGCGAGCTCAGGTGAATCACATTGATATTGAAGAGGTCTATGACCACCCCGATACTGTGGTTGGTAAGTTTTTGCTAAATTCACGTCCAGTATTGGTACTTTTCGATTCTGGTGCAACACATTCATTCATATCAAGGGTAGTTGTGGAAAAGTATAGTTTGCCATCTAGAACCCTCAGCCAACCTATTAAGGTCAGTTCCCCAGGAGGCATGATGACAGCCGGGATAGGATGCAATGCTTTGAGTCTCAACATCGGGAACCATAATTTTCCCACCGACCTCATCGTATTAGAGTCCCAGGGATTGGATGTAATCCTAGGCATGGATTGGTTGGCCAAGTATGAAGGGAATATTGATTGTGCCCTTAAGTCTATTTTGCTCACCACCCCCGAGCATAAGCGGATTAAGTACGTGTCTCAGCGCCCGACACGGAGTAAACGAGTAAACTCTCTCACGGGAGTAGTCCAGGAGGAAGTACAGATTGTACAGGAGTACCCAGATGTATTTCCGGAGGAATTGCTAGGCATGCCACCTGATAGAGAGATGGAGTTCTTGATTGAGCTATTACGCGGAACAGCCCCGATATCCAAGAGACCCTATCGGATGCCCGCAAATGACTTGGTAGAAATCAAGAAGCAAATTAATGAGTTGTTGGACAAAGGGTATATTCGCCCAAGTTCTTCGCCTTGGGGAGCCCCAGTGCTCTTGGTTGAAAAGAAGGATAAGTCCTTGAGAATGGTTGTCGATTATCGTGCATTGAACGAGGTGCCATCAAGAACAAGTACCCCTTGCCGATGATCAATGATCTGTTTGATCAGTTAGTTGGAGCCCGCATATTCTCAAAGATCGACCTTCGATCCGGGTATCATCAGTTGAATATTCGTGAACAGGATATACCCAAGACAGCCTTCACCACTCGGTACGGCTTGTATGAGTACACGGTCATGTCATTTGGACTGACTAATGCCCCGGCTTATTTTATGAATCTCATGAACAAGGTATTTATGGAATACTTGGACAAGTTCGTCGTGGTGTTCATGGATGACATACTGATATTCTCCAAGAACGAAGAGGAACACAAGGAACATCTGCGTCTAGTTCTGGAGAAACTTCCAGAGCATAAGCTGTATGCAAAGTTTAGCACATGTGAGTTTTGGTTGAAGGAAGTCGGATTCCTCGGACACGTCATCTGAGGAGAAGGAATAGCAGTGGACCCTGCCAAGGTCGCAGCAGTCACCGAATGGGTAGCACCCACTTCTGTCAAGGAGATCCGCAATTTCCTCGGACTTGCCGGATATTACCGGAGGTTCATTGAGAATTTCTCAAAGATCGCCAAGCCCATGACAGAGTTTTTAAAGAAAGAGTCCAAGTATGTTTGGACTGAGGAATGTGAAACCAGTTTTCAAGAGTTGAAGAAACGTCTGGTTACAGCCCCAGTGCTGATATTGCCGAACATTCAGAAGGATTTCCAGGTTTACTGTGACGCTTCTCGTCAAGGACTCGGAGGAGTGCTCATGCAAGAAGGTAAAGTTGTAGCCTATGCATCCAGACAGCTCATACCCCATGAGTTGAATTATGCCACGCATGACTTGGAAGTAGCAGCCGTAGTGCACACTCTTAAGACCTGGAGACATTTCCTGATCAGAAATAGTTGTGAAGTTTACACTGATCACAAGTGCTTGAAATATATCTTCACACATAAGGAGTTGAACCTCAGACAGAGGCGATGGCTAGAATTGATCAAGGACTATGACATGAAATTGCATTATCACCCAGGCAAGGCAAATGTTGTAGCCGATGCGTTGAGCCGCAAGAGTTATGTGAACACACTCATATGAGGAGGATTACCCCAGGAGTTAGCCGATGACCTCTGAGAGCTCAAATTGGAAATAGTTCCAAGAGGATATGTTGCCACACTAGAAATTCAGTCCACTTTGACAGAAAAGATCCGCGAGGCACAGAAATCAGACAAGGAGATAGCTGAGATTAAGCAGAAAATGAAAGACGGGAAGGCTAAAGGTTTTCGTGAGGATGAACACAGAACTTTATGGTTTGAGGATCGCATTTATGTGCCCAATGATCCCGAACTCAGGAAGTTGATACTTCAGGAGGCCCATGATTCCCCGTACTCAATACACCCCGGCAACACCAAGATGTATCTGGATCTGAAAGAAAGTTTCTGGTGGACAGGAATGAAGAAAGACATTGCCGAGTTTGTAGCAATATGCGATGTTTGTCAGCGAGTAAAAGCCGAGCATCAGAAGCCAGAAGGTTTGCTCCAACCTCCGCCGATACCCGAGTTGAAATGGGAAAAGCTTGGTATGGACTTCATCACAGGATTACCCAGGACCCGTTCTGGCTATGATTCTATTTGGGTTGTGGTCGATCGTTTGACCAAGGTAGCTCACTTCATCCCTGTGAAGACTACTTACACGAGTGCCAAGCTGGCCAAGATATATATGACCAGGATCGTATGTCTGCATGGAGTACCGAAGAGTATTGTGTCAGATAGAGGGACTCAGTTCACATCAAAATTTTGGCACCAACTGCATGAAACCTTGGGAACGAGATTGGAGTTCGGTACAACTTTTCACCCACAGACAGATGGACAGACCGAGAGAGTCAATCGGATTCTGGAGGACATGTTGAGAGCTTGAGCACTAGACTATGGGTCTAATTGGGATGACAATTTGCCTTATGCCGAGTTCTCATACAACAACAACTACCAGACCAGTCTGAAGATGGCCCCTTTCGAAGCTCTATACGGAAGGAGGTGCAGAACACAGTTGATGTGGGATGGAGTTGGTGACCGACAACTTTTTGGTCCCGACCTTATCCGAGATTCTGAAGAGAAGGTCAAGCTAATTCGTGACCGACTCAAGATAGCTCATTCCAGGCAGAAAAGTTATGCTGACAGCAAACGCAAGGAGGTAACATACGAAGTGGGAGACCGAGTATATCTTCGGGTGTCTCCACTTCGAGGAATCAAGAGATTTGGTGTGAAAGGAAAGTTAGCACCCCGATTCATTGGCCCCTACAATATTCTTGAACGTAGAGGCGAAGTTGCATATAAACTGGAACTGCCGGAAGCATTGTCTGGAGTTCATGATGTCTTCCATGTTTCCGAGTTGAAGAAATGCCACGCTGAGATGGCCGATGTTCCGTTGAGAGATACAGTGCCCCTAGAGGCCATACAACTTGACAGTGATCTGACGTATGAGGAGAAACCCGTCAGGATTCTCGAGACTGCCAATAGAGTTACCAGCAACAAGATCATCAAGTTCTGCAAGGTGTTGTGGAGCCACCACACCGAGGAAGAAGCCACCTGGGAACGAGAAGGGGATCTTCGTCGAGACCACCCACACCTATTTTCTAGCCAACCCGAATCTCGAGGGCGAGATTCATCTTAAGGTGGGTAGGTTTGTAACATCCCAATTTTCCAAATTGGGAATGTTTTACATTGTAGCTAAGCATCTATGCATATCGATTTAAATAAAGTTTGTATTTGAAATCTTTCGACTTTTGCTTTTGCATTTCTATTTTTTCTTCACACAAGAAGTGCCGGGAAATAATCTCTTGCACGCAAGAGAGAGCGGAGGAAAATGACCCTCCAAAGTGTGAGGCATTTTTGAAACATTTTGAGCCAAGAAAGCCAAAGTTTTATCGTGAAAATAATTGCAAAAAGAATATATAGCATAAGGGATTTTTCTGGAAAAAAAACATTTTTTTAAGTTTTTATTTTTCCCTTGGAAAAATGTTAATCGAGTAGAGGATATTTTTCTGATCATTTTGCTGTATAATATCCTATATTAATTATTTCATTTGTTTCCTTTTATTTTCGTTTTAGTTTCAGTTAAAAAAAGGAAGCGGGAGATATTCTGGGGCTGATCCCCATCGCCGGGAACAGATCCCCTGCCCAACCGCAGCGCTAGACAACCCCAACGCCACCTCTTCTTTTTTTCCCCTTTCCTTTTCTTTTCTTTCTTTTTTTTCTCTCTCTTTCCTTCCCTCTTCTTCTTCCTTTCTTCCCTGTTCTCACGTGAATTTCCTTTCTCCTAGCGAACCTGAAATTTCCATGGCTGGCTTGATTTCCTTCCCTCCTCGACGCCCCCCCTCTCCCCTGTAAATACCCACCGCCCCGGCCCTCCCCTCGCCCCGTTCCGCCTCGCCGCCGCCCTGCCCAAGCCCCGCCACCCTCCCTGCCCGAGCTCGCCGAAGCAGAGCTCCAGCCGAAGCTCGTCGTCGCCCCTTGCACACCTCCGGCCCCGAGCCCCCTCTCCGCGACCACTGATCGACGGAGGAGGAGCTCCGCCACCTCCCCGACCCCTCGGCATCGCCGGACACCCACCGGAGTCGCCTCCCCATCGCCACTCCGCCCCGGCTCGCCGGACTTCTCGCCGGAGTCGACCAAACCTCCCTGTAAGCCCCTGTTTCTCCTTCCACCATTAGATCTTGCACCAACGCCTGAGATTAGAACCCCGTACCCCTTCGGTTTTAGTTAAAAACCGCCTGGTTTTTACCCCACTTACTATTAAGCCGAAGCGTTTTTGTTATACTTCGCCCGTGTGCTAGTTTTCCCCACAGCAAACGAACCCGCAACCAATCAGGGACTGCCACGTGTCTGTTAGAATCTGTTTTCTTTTTTCTGTTTAATTCCAAAACAGAGAAAGTTTCAAATTTGTTTTGATCATAGCTTTTGATCCCGAATTCCAATGTAGTTGAAACTTGTTCCAGTAGATCACAATTTTTCTGTAGTTTTTAAAAACATATAATTTGTCTATGTTTGAAATTTTCAATTTGAGTTAGATCAGATTTACTTTAAACGTTGTTTTGCTTATTCCAGGAGTTTAAAAAATGATTTTGATTTGATTCTTTTTTCTACTGCTTCCTAGTGATTATATCTTACTGTGGTATAAGTTTCAAATTTTTTTTAATATTTTTTACTTGGGGTTTTAACAGAAACAAGTTTATGCCTTAGTGACGTATAGTGAATTCTTTCACTTAGGCCATAGCAACTATTTACTTGTGATTTTATTTTTACTTGATCTTTGATTGTAGTGCTTATGGTGTGTATTTGTTTGTATCGGCAGATCACCCAGAGTGCGAAGCTTGTTACTTAGAAGCACTCGATCAAGACAACTATCATCACGGCAAGTCATTTTGATCATACTATCTCCTATGTTTTTCGATGCATGGTAGTTTCACCTTTCTTTGCCCAATTGCATGCTGCCTAGGTACTTGGAAATTTTAGTATAGGTTGTAGTATCATGTGGTAGGCACACAACAACCCCGATACTTGGCCCCGGGACGACAAATTTCATATTGCTATGCTTGAGTAGACGGGATTTCGGTTGAGTGCATAACACGAGTGATGCGAGGATGATTAAATAACCAAGACCGGTTAAGACAAGACATTAAAGACCTCGTGATGCAATGCAACTCTGGGTGAAGGACGGTTGATCGGCTCCCTGGAGAAACTAGTGGATGACCCGGGATGCTGGAGACGGCCATGACATATTGCGGAAAGCTTCACCCAGGCTCGAAGAGACGGACGGAGGCTTCAAGACCCAAGGCTTACTTGCACAGCCACAAGTCATTATGGGCTCTGGCTTGGTTGGACAACGCGGCGACTCTGGACAGGCGGTGCTAGCAGATGTAGAAGAACGGTAGGAATGGATGGGCACCAACAGGGATTCAGAGGGACCCGTTGGAAGACCATGTTTTGATCATCCGGTCTTCGAACACCCTGAAGTGCGAGGACATACTCGGAGGCGATCAAATCTTGTGGGGAACGTGTGCAAAACTCTGCAGAGTGCCCAAACCTAATCGATTAGCCGTGTCCACGGTCATGGACAACTTGAGCCGAAGGCATTGAAATTCCCCTGAACTCTCGACACAACTTAATAATGATGTGGGTGTTAACAA
>NC_058524.1:346927322-346942322 GCF_904849725.1 Hordeum vulgare subsp. vulgare | reverse complement strand
TTGGCAGGTGGGGCTATAAGTTTTGCATAAAGCCAATTTTCTCCTATAACAAGAGGGCTGGAAGCAAAATATTACTACATTGTTTGTTGTTAACGAGATGGTTCCGCCAACCAATCCTCGTACCCATGTTGTCAATAATACCCACATCAATATTATTATTTGTGTTGAGAATTTCAGATAACTTCAGTTCCTTTGGCTCAAGTTGTCCATGACCGTGGACACGGCTAATCGATTAGGTTTGAGTACTCTACAGAGTTTTGCCCACGTTCCCCACAAGATTTGATCGCCTCCGTGTATGTCCTCGCACTTCAGGGTGTTTCAAGACCGGATGATCAAAACATGGTATTTCAACGGGTCCCTCTGAATCCTTGTCGGTGCCCATCCATTCCTACCGTTCTTCTACATCTGCTAGCACCGCCTGTCCAGAGTCGCCGCGTTGTCCAACCAAGCCAGAGCCCATAATGACTTGTGGCTGTGCAGGTAAGCCTTGGGTCTTGAAAATATCCGTCCGTCTCTTTCAGCCCAGGTGAAGCTTTCCGCAGGATGTCATGGCCTCTCCAGCATCCCGGGTCATCCACTGGGTTCTCCGGGGAGCCGATCAACCGTCCTTCACCCAGAGTTCCATTGCGTCCGAGGTCTTGAAAATCTTGTCTTAACCGGTCTTGAGTATTTAATCAACCTAGACTCACTCGTGTTATGCACTCAACCGAAATCCCGTCTACTCAAGCATAGCAATACGAACTTTGTCGTCCCGGGGCCAAGTATCAGGGCTGTTGGGGGCCTACCACATGATACTACAATATGTAACCATAATTTCCAAGTACCTAATCAGCATGCAATTGGGCATAGGATGGTAGAACTACGATGCATAAAACATAGGTGATAGTATGATCAAAGTGCCTTGCCTGGTATTACTTGATGAAGATAGTCGCTCTCAAAATCCTGATAATTCTACTCGCCACACTCCGAGCAATCTATCGTAAATGAATAGCATTCAATAAACATTCATGCCAAAAAGGAAGAACCAAGAGAACATAAGAACAAAGCATGTCTTGGTGCAAAATAACAACGTACTAAGGTTTAATAAAAAGGTCCTAAGTGTGTTGTAAAGTGGAGGTGCATGAATGAGATCAAAAGGGGTAATGGACGATGAACTATTGCTATATAAGCTTGACTTGCATACACTATGGGAGATGATCAAAAATATTGGGAGAACAACATGAATGTTGTTTGACAAATAGTATAAGACATAAGAATTTATTTGTAGAAAGAATTTCTTGAAATGGAGCACTACAACATAAGTTATAGTGAATTGAAGTATGAATTAAATTTGCATTAAAAAGGTCATGAGAACTTGAACTGAAGTACGATGGTTATGTACAAAAATATATGACATGAGTGTTTAGGGGTGAAATGAATCAATTGAAAAGGTGGTACGATTTGCAAGATAAGATCAAATGAATGTTCGAATACAAATTTGAATCACTCAAATTTGTAAGTTTCAAAGGTCGAAACTAATGATGCTATTGGATATAGTAGATCAATATGAGCGTGTAGAAAAAAGAATTACTAGATTTGAAATAGCGGATCAAAAGATACAAATACTTCAATATAACATTTAATCGGCTTAGAACGATGTGAACACTTTTGGGCACTAATAGATGAATCTGATTTGATAAAAATTATAAGTTGAAAAGTTAAAACTAATGATACAAACGGGAAGATTACTTTGATACAAATCCGACGCAATTGGATTCATCTAAAACGGAGCTACGGATAAAAAGATATGATCAAAAGAAGTTTGAATATGAATATGAACAAATTTCGAAATTTGAAAATTTCAAAAAGTTGATCTGATAGGTTCACGGGATAGGTGGGATCAAGACGAAACTCTAGGTGTTGGTTTCATCTAATTCGGATAAACGAGTAAAAAGTTATGGCTATTTGAAAAATCAGGGCCAAGCTGTTTTACGGAAGAAAAGTGCTATGTCTAAAAGAATTCTAGTACTAATGTGTAAATACGAAGACTAATTAATATATCTAATTACTCTACCGTGTACTAGCGTAGGAATACTAGTCTAGAAATAATAAACTACGGGAGTAAAAAAATACGAAGAAAAATACCTTTAGAATGCAGAGTAAGAATTAATTCCAATGAGGAGACGACTTCCAGAAATCCCACCGAAGAGAACGAAAAAATATTTTTATTTAATAAATCTAGTTAAACCAAAAGATTGATTTAACCCGAAATAGATGATTTTTGGATACTCTATACTTATAGGTGGAAGGGAGGTCTAATGGTCCATAGATAGGCAATGTGGGACTAAACATATACGTAACATGGAGATAAAAGAAACAAAGCCTCTCATGGGCCAGGTAAAGGCTCGGCCGGCCGCAAGAGGCGATTCATGCGAGTCGTGCCTTTTTTTTAACAATGTTTTTTTCTTTTTTTTTAAAAAGTGAAGAAAACGTAAAAAACGAAAATAGAGAGAACATTTTATATAGGTATATTATATATCAAAATTTTCACAATAAAATTTTCTAAATCATGAACATATTTTCAAAACCAAAAAATTACTTTTAAAAAAAATATATTTTTTTGCAATAACTTTAAACTGAAAAGGAATTTGAATTTCAAATAAATTGCAAATACTTAAAATTTGAATCAAGACATAGTCTCTGATTTTGGAGGGTCATTTTCCTCCTCTCGTTTGATTTTTTAATCAGAGGGTTTTGAAAATATTCAAACTCAAAATTGAAAAGGGATTCAAAATAGAAAATGTTGGGAAAGTCATTTTATTCCCTCTCTTTTTTTTTGAGAAGTTTCAAATTCCACTCAAGTTTCAATCAATCTAATAATTATATTAACATTCCAAAAATTTATAATTTTGGGATGTTACAAACTACCACACTTAAAATGAATCTCGTCCTCGAGATTCAAAGAGGCTAGAAAGAAAAGGTTATGGTTTGGGCGGGTCTTCTAACAAATATAGTCTCCTGCAAAGTGGGGTGCTACCACACTTAAAATGAGAGTTACTCGTCGCTCAAATTTTTAACAATCCTCTGGGGTCTTGGCATCTCGCTCGTCACATTCTTCATGGTAACTTCTTTGGTGAAGTTCTTCCATTATATTCATAATGTTTCCATCAAAATCGAGGGTTCTTCTGTTGATATAAGATTCATCTGTCACTGGGTCTTCTTAACTGACAAGTCTCGTGACCATTCTAAATAACCTATCAATGATTCTCATGGTGGTCTACCATTTGTGATTATCCTGCAGAGGGAAAGGTCTTGGCTTCATCCTCACCGTAAAATTTCCTACGCGTCACAACAACTGCCATGTACATGGGCTTTTCTTATACCATTCTAAGGCTTAAATAAAAGCTTCAAAGAACGTCGTCTCTCACTATGGGTAAGTCTCTCAGATTTACCATTCCGAATAGCAAGAGAATGATAATAGTAAGTCGTGATGGTGGCCAAACCATGTCGCACTGAAATCATTACCTCGTATAAGGTTTAGTGAATCTCGTATTCTAACACTTGGGCATCCTCACAAGCGTTGCAGAATTTCTCTTGTCCACGAATGAAGTTCGGATAATCCCTTGATTCTGCAAGCTGAACAAAACATCTATCGTAACTTCACAACTCTTAGGTTTTTGTATGCTCCTAAGAAAACGTTTGCTGATACAAGTTTCCTTCTCCAAAAAGATAGTACTTGGTCCTTGTTAGTCCCGGGGTCTGTGGGTTTCAGGCATACTTGGGGTAAATGTGACACGCCGCTGGGTAGTGGATGGTTCCTTCACACAAGAAACAAGTCACCTGACTAGTTGGGCAATCCTCAACTGGGTGATTTTCTTCACAATGAGTGCATGCATCCTTGTGTCCCTCCTGGGTGTGTCCTATTTCTCCACAGATCTTGCATGCCCAAGTATTCTCCTTCGGATTATCATAGCACTTCCGAATGAGACGGGATCTTAACAGAGTCTTCTTGAATTCGTCCCAAGTTTCTGCTCCACTAAATCCTTGTATGGCATGATGCATTTTCCACCAGATAGCAGCACTTTGGGTAAAGTACTGAAGTGTGTGTGCAACTTCATACTTCCTTGAGATCAAGTTGCTCCCGAAGTGGTTCTCCATGTTTTGAATCCATATTTCAGCCTCCGACTGGGTCATTGGTCCAGAGACTTCAAGTCCATCTTCATACTCCATCTGGTAGGGTTGAGGTTTTGGGGATGATACGGGTAAGAGAGGCAGGGAGATACACACAATACAAACAATATTTTTGAGAATAGGTTTTAGTTGTGGCCGTTGGAAAACACACACCAATGACGCCTCACAAATCATCGTAACTAACGTGGGTATATAATTGGGGTTTGGACTTCTAATGGTCATATAAATATTCGAACGCTTCAGGGTCTTCGAGTTCTTCAGGTCTTGAGAGTCTTCAATTTGTGTAGCTTCAATTGCATGATGAAATCCTCTTTACTTTGAAGTAGAACTCCGTTGATTCTTCATGAGGTCAAAGGGGTAAGGGGATTGTATAACTATTTGTGGTGAGAGAGAACATTTGATGAAATCAGAAGAGATGAGAAGTAAAAGGTGTTCTTGAAAATAAAATTTTTGAGAGATCCTTTCCTAAGAAATTTCCAGTTTCTAGGGTCACGTCCTACAGTCAACATGTGCTCCGATACCATTTCTGTAGCGACCCGATTCAAAACAAGTCAAGCCTCTGTGTATCTGTGCCATCCCTGGATCAGTATGCTGACACACACAGTACATCAATGTATATATCAAAGTGCAATCACATGTAAATAGCGTAAAACTGATATATACCTTAAATATCTCAGCGGAAGCAGTCAAGGGAGTGGAGTCCCAATAAACACCAATGGCAAGTTGAAAGTAGACCGTAACCCTAAATCGTACTCTTACTCGTCGAAGAAAAATATCTGCAACATAAGACGTTGCAGCCGTGTAGGTCAGCATATTGAATATGCCGGCAAGTCATCAAAGAGAGGGGTAAAATAATAATCAACTATCTCTACATGCATATTAGGCAGGTGGGGCTATAAGTTTTGCATAAAGCCAATTTTCTCCTATAACAAGAGGGCTGGAAGCAAAATATTACTACATTGTTTGTTGTTAACGAGATGGTTCCGCCAACCAATCCTCGTACCCATGTTGTCAATAATACCCACATCAATATTATTATTTGTGTTGAGAATTTCAGATAACTTCAGTTCCTTTGGCTCAAGTTGTCCATGACCGTGGACACGGCTAATCGATTAGGTTTGAGTACTCTGCAGAGTTTTGCACACGTTCCCCACAAGATTTGATCGCCTCCTTGTATGTCCTCGCACTTCAGGGTGTTTGAAGACCGGATGATCAAACTATGGTCTTTCAACGGGTCCCTCTGAATCCCTGTCGGTGCCCATCCATTCCTACCGTTCTTCTACATCTGCTAGCACCGCCTGTCCAGAGTCGTCGCGTTGTCCAACCAAGCCAGAGCCCATAATGACTTGTGGCTGTGCGGGTAAGCCTTGGGTCTTGAAAATATCCGTCCGTCTCTTTGAGCCTGGGTGAAGCTTTCCACAGGATGTCATGGCCTCTCCAGCATCCCGGGTCATCCACTGGGTTCTCCAGGGAGCCGATCAACCGTCCTTCACCCAGAGTTGCATTGCGTCCGAGGTCTTGAAAATCTTGTCTTAACCGGTCTTGAGTATTTAATCAACCTCGACTCACTCGTGTTATGCACTCAACCGAAATCCCGTCTACTCAAGCATAGCAATACGAACTTTGTCGTCCCGGGGCCAAGTATCGGGGTTGTTGGGTGCCTACCACATGATACTACAATATGTAACCATAATTTCCAAGTACCTAATCAGCATGCAATTGGGCATAGGATGGTAGAACTACGATGCATAAAACATAGGTGATAGTATGATCAAAGTGACTTGCCTGGTATTACTTGATGAAGATAGTCGCTCTCAAAATCCTGATAATTCTACTCACCACACTCCGAGCAATCTATCGTAAATGAATAGCATTCAATAAACATTCATGCCAAAAAGGAAGAACCAAGAGAACATAAGAACAAAGCATGTCTTGGTGCAAAATAACAACGTACTAAGGTTTAATAAAAAGGTCCTAAGTGTGTTGTAAAGTGAAGGTGCATGAATGAGATCAAAAGAGGTAATGGACGATGAACTATTGCTATAAAAGCTTGACTTGCATACACTATGGGAGATGATCAAAAATATTGGGAGAACAACATGAATGTTGTTTGACAAATAGTATAAGACATAAGAAGTTATTTGTAGAAAGAATTTCTTGAAATGGAGCACTACAACACAAGTTATAGAGAATTGAAGTATGAATTAAATTTGCATTAAAAAGGTCAAGAGAAGTTGAACTGAAGTACGATGGTTATGTACAAAAATATATGACATGAGTGTTTAGGGGTGAAATGAATCAATTGAAAAGGTGGTACGATTTGCAAGATAAGATCAAATGAATGTTCGAATACAAATTTGAATCGCTCAAATTTGTAAGTTTCAAAGGTCGAAACTAATGATGCTATTGGATATAGTAGATCAATATGAGCGTGTAGAAAAAAGAATTACTAGATTTGAAATAGCGGATCAAAAGATACAAATACTTCAATATAAAATTTAATCGGCTTAGAACGATGCGAACACTTTTGGGCACTAATAGATAAATCTGATTTGATCAAAATTATAAAAAAGTTAAAATTAATGATACAAACGGGAAGATTACTTTGATACGAATCCGACGCAATTGGATTCCTCTAAAACAGAGCTACGGATAAAAAGATATGATCAAAAGAAGTTTGAATATGAATATGAACAAATTTCGAAATTTGAAAATTTTAAAAAGTTGATGTGATAGGTTCACAGGATAGGTGGGATCAAGACGAAACTCTAGGCGTTGGTTTCATCTAATTCGGATAAACGAGTAAAAAGTTATGGCTATTTGAAAAATCAGGGCCAAGCTGTTTTACGGAAGAAAAGTGCTACGTCTAAAAGAATTCTAGTACTAATGTGTAAATACGAATACTAATTAATATATCTAATTACTCTGCCGTATACTAGCGTAGGAATACTAGTCTAGAAATAATAAACTACGGGAGTAAAAAAATACGAAGAAAAATACCTTTAGAATGCAGAGTAAGAATTAATTCCAATGAGGAGACGACTTCCAGAAATCCCGCCGAAGAGAACGAAAACATATTTTTATTTAATAAATCTAGTTAAACCAAAAGATTGATTTAATCCGAAATAGATGATTTTTGGATGCTCCTATGGGTCTATACTTATAGGTGGAAGGGAGGTCTAATGGTCCATAGATAGGCAATGTGGGACTAAACATATACGTAACGTGGAGATAAAAGAAACAAAGCATCTCATGGGCCAGGTAAAGGCTCGGCCGGCCGCAAGAGGCGATTCATGCGAGCCGTGCCTTTTTTTTGAACAATCTTTTTATCTTTTAAAAAAAAGTGAAGAAAACGTAAAAAACGAAAATAGAGAGAACATTTTATATAGGCATATTATATATCAAAATTTTCAGAATAAAATTTTCTAAAACATGAACATATTTTCAAAACCAAAAAATTACTTTTTTAAAAAAAATATTTTTTTGCAATAACTTTAAAATGAAAAGGAATTTGAATTTCAAATAAATTGCAAATACTTAAAATTTGAATCAAGACATAGTCTCTGATTTTGGAGGGTCATTTTCCTCCTCTCGTTTTATTTTTTTTAATCAAAGGGTTTTGAAAATATTCAAACTCAATATTGAAAAGGGATTCAAAATAGAAAATGTTGGGAAAGTCATTTTATTCCCTCTCATTTTTTTTGAGAAGTTTCAAATTCCACTCAAGTTTCAATCACTCAAATAAACAAACAATCAATCTAATAATTATATTAACATTCCAAAAATTTATAATTTTGGGATGTTACAATCAAGTTGCTCCCGAAGTGGTTCTCCATGTTCTGAATCCATATTTCAGCCTCCAGCTGGGTCATTGGCCCAGAGACTACAAGTCCAGCTTCATACTCCATCTGGTAGGGCTGAGGTTTTGGGGATGAGACGGGTAAGAGAGAGGGAGATACACACAATACAAACAATATTTTTGATAATAGGTTTTAGTTGTGGCCGTCGGAAAACACACACCAATGACGGCTCACAAATCATCGTAACTAACGTGGGTATATAATTAGGGTTTGGACTTCTACTAAACATTGGAACGTTTCGGGGTCTTCGAGTTCTTCAGGTCTTGAGAGTCTTCAATTGGTGTAGCTTCAACTGCATGATGAAATCCTCTTTACTTTCAAGTGGGAGTCGGTTGATCCTTCACGTGGTCAAAGGGGAAAGGGCATTGTCTAACTATTTGAGGTGAGAGAGAACGTTTGATGAAATCAGAAGGGATGAGAAGTAAAGGATGTTCTTGAAAATAAATTTTTTGAGAGATTCTTCCCTAAGAGATTTTCAGTTTCTAGGGTCACGTCCTATAGTCAACATGTGCTCTGATACCATTTTTGTAGTGACCCGACTCAAAACGAGTCAAGCATGTGTGTATTTGTGCCATCCCTGGATCAGTATGCTGGCACACACAGTACATCAATGTATATATCAAAGTGCAATCACATGTAAATAGCGTAAAACTGATAAATACCTTAAATATCTCAGCGGAAGCAGTCAAGGGAGTGGAGTCCCAATAAACACCAACGGCAAGTTGAGTGTAGACCGTAACCCTGAATCGTACTCTTACTCGTCGAAGAAAAATATCTGCAACATAAGACGTTGCAGCCGTGTAGGTCAGCATATTGAATATGCCGACAAGTCACATATGAGAGGGGGTAAAATATCATCTATACTATATGCATATATGGCAGGTGGTGTTGTAAGTTTTAGCGTAAAGCAAATTTTCTCCTACAACAAGAGGGGCTAAAAGCAAAATATTACTATATTGTTGGTTGTTAATGAGATGGTTCCGCCAACCAGTTCTCGTACCCAAGTTATCAATATTACCCACATCAATATTATTATTTGTGTTGAGAATTTCAGATAACTTCAGTTCCTTTGGCTCGAGTTATCCTTGACCATGGACACGGCTAATCGATTAGGCTTGAGTACTCAACGGAGTTTTGCACACGTTCCCCACATGATTTGATCGCCTCCGAGTATGTCCTCGCACTTCAGGGTGTTTGAAGACCGGATGATCAAAACATGGTCTTTCAACGGGTCCCTCTGAATCCCTGTCGGTGCCCATCCAATCCTACCGTTCTTCTACATTTTCTAGCACTGCCTATCCAGTCCAACCAAGCCAGAGCGCATAATGACTTGTGGTTGTGCAGGTAAGCCTTGGGTCTTGAAAATATCCGTCCATCTCTTTGAGCCTGGGAGAAGCTTTCCGCAAGATGTCATGGCCGTCTCCAGCATCCCGGGTCATCCACTGGCTTCTCCTGGGAGCCGATCAACCGTCCTTCACCCAGAGTTGCATTGCATCATGAGGTCTTGAAAAGTCTTGACTTACCGGTCTTTGTCACACCCTGTTTTTCACCCCAAGTTTTGTGTGTTGCAAAAATTAGAGCTTGTTAAAACTTTTTCAAATAATGTTGTGAGTGCAATGTCAGCCATTGTTTGAGAGTATGCTTGCTTGTTTGATGACTCAAACCCATGAAAAACTTATTATTTTGCTCTCATCAAAAACCCTTTTTCCTTTACATCAAGATCACCTTCATCATGTTGGGATACACTACTAGCTCATGAAGCCAAGTGGCACTTCCAACCAAAGTTGGTGATCTGATCCTAATATCATTTTCATTCATTAAAAACATTATTTGGTGATTGAAAATATTATTTTCCTATTTTATATATGTGTCTATTTCTAAGGCCAGTAATGATATTTCCACAAGGAGAATTACTTTCATGCTTTAGAAAATTCTGAGTAAATTCATGGAAGCTCAGAAGGACATATATTTTCCATACATAAGATCTTCAACCCTATTTTATATTAATGTTATTTGAGTAAAACCCTGAAAACCATTTCTGTCTGTTTTAGCTTTTTGAGATGTTTCCAAAGGAAATTATCTCAGTAAATTCCCATAAAATTACAAGAGCCCTCCCAAAACATATTCGGTGCTCACTTAAAATCTCACCTTGATCCAAGGTGGGGAAGTGCACTTAAAGAGCCCAAAACCCTCTTTGTCCAGAGTAGAGTTGGAACAACTCCACATTGCCAAGTTTCTCCAATGGAGCTGAACCTTTGCAGAGGTGTTTAACACCCCAAATGAGGACTCCACGCAAAAAATGGGATTTGTGAGACTCTGTTTGGCCACACTTCCTTTGCAAAGGACAGTACTGGTCACTTTGACACATTTTCAAGTTTGCAAAGCCAAACTTGTTCAATGGAGCTCAGATTTGGTGGAACCCCATGTTTTTACCCCAAGACCAAACCTGTTAAGTTTCATTTACAGTGGTGGAGTGGAAGCACCCCAAGTCACTATCGAACACCTACTGGCAGGAAGGTAAAAACCTTCCTAGCCACTGTTTTACCCAATGTCAAGGCCCCAAACTTGGTGGGTTAGAGCACCAGAACACCCTGAACACCCAGTCGACCAGCCGCTCCCCAACTCCAAGCACAAGTGACAAGAACTCCAATTTGAGCTGCAGGACAGTACTGGCAACACTAGTGTTCCTTGCTCCCTTGACCAGCTCGAGCTCCCACTAAACAACAACGGCTAGGCACACTCCCAGCAACACTCAGGACATGGAGGACACGTCCCAAGTGCCCCAGAGCGAGCCAGCATGCCGTGGCATGCCAAAACTGCGCTCTGGGCGCGCTGCAGAGAGCCACCCGCAAGGGGCTGACGCTCCGGCCGATCCCTGCCTCCCCAGTTATGTCCAAGCGCTCCCCCGACAACCATTCAGTGCAAAGCTACCCCAGGGACCCTCTCCCCCTCGCGCAAGAGATCAGGCGACGCGTGCCCGTGCGCGCCCGACGTGGCCGAGCATGCACGGTCGCTGCAACTCGTCCCACTCGCTTTCCCTCTGCGGTCGTTGCACGAGGAGGCCCTAAACCACGTCTCGAACCCGTGGTTTCGTGGCCAGCACCTCACTGTGCTTGCACGCGTGCCACGGTGAGTCACCGGCGTGCCCGAGTCGGGTCACTGTTGTTGTCCTATAAATAGACCCCCCGGCACTCCAGCACCCTCCAAGAAGCTTCAGCACAACCAGTAGACACTCCCTAGCCGCCCAATCGAGCTCGCAGAGCCCCGGTGCTCGAAATCGACCGAGGCCCCTCCGCCTCGGAGCTCCGGTCGATCTCCGGCTACACGTCGACTCCTGCGCTGCCCGACCTCTCATTACACTCCCCTCGACACCAGGAACGTTTCCCCTAACTCTCCCGAGCGAATCCATACCCCTAGCCCCTAGTTCATCAAGAACCCGAAACCCTTCCGCCACGAGCACCTCGTCGCCGGCCACCCAGACCACCTCCGGTGACGTCCCGACCACGAGCAGGTAGGTGGAGGCACGAGGAACCCGTTCCCGTTCCTAGCTAGGCCTGAGGACAACGCCAGCCTCGCCGGGGTCCATCTCCACCTCTCTGTCCGGAGGTAGGAGAAGGACCCGACAGGTGGAGCCCACCTGTCGGTGTCCTGGGGCAGCCATCGCGCGCAGCCGCTGACGCTGACCCCAGGGGCCCGCAGGTCAGGTTTGAACCTGGCCCGCGCGCGCCTGGTGGCCAGGCCTGCTGGCTGGGCCGGCTGGATCTGTTGCCCCTGGCCTTTTTCTTTTGTTTTAATCCAGCAAACTAAATGATTTTTATAAAAAGATTTAGCCAGTAGAAAAATATAATTCTACCACCAGTATTTTTCTAAAAATGAGTAGTATTTGATTCTGTAATAGTTGACATTTATCAAAAACAGAAACTATTTTGGTATAATAAAATGATATTAAAAAGCACTTGTTTGCTTCTGTTTGCTTTTAAATAAATATGCTTAGCTAATAAAACAATAGGAAACATTTTTCAAAATAATATCCTGAATTTATTCAAGCCTTGCAACATTTTTAAAAGCACCTTGTGATCTGTTTTAGTGAGAGCTAGTATTTATTTATTCCTTTCTCGACGGTAGAGTTACCGAGTGACGGAGGATCCGGAGCGGAAGACCTCGAAGACCACGGATACCTAGCTGACCAAGGCAAGCATGCCCTTTTGCCATGACTTCAGTAATTAAAATGATGCATGCTAGAATAGCAAGTACTTTCTGTTGCATGTGATCACGATGCCGGTTCATCATTGACGTGATGGTACCGAAGGCTTCTTCGAAGCACTTGCATTTATAGTAGTGATATTCACATGGCTCCTCGGAGCACAAACATGATGAGCTGACCCTATCACCTACGAGGATCATGCTACTGTCATGTTGACTAGTAAAGTAGAATCACTGCATTGAGCTTGACCCTACCCCGTGAGGGTCACGATATTATCATGTTGACAAGTAATATTAAGGCATATTATCTCAAGCATAATGATGAGTTAAATAAAGAGTTTATGAAAACCCCGTCGGGTGCCACTAATGCCCAATGGTGATGATGAGTTGGTGATCGCTTTTGGTGAAGTGATGCACCGGTGATTTTGGTGTGAGTATGGTTTCGGAAATGGATTAGATTTATGATGTGTCGACCGTCCCAACCTTACCAGTACGACCAGGATACCCCTTTATGGGACGGGGCTTTGTTGATTACTCTGATCGGTACTAGCAAAGAGCCACATTACTAGTGGCGGGAATGATCGGTGTCACTCTCGTGATGGGGTCGTGCCAGGTAGGACGACTATGCCATTATTATGAGTTCCAGGCACACCGTTGGTCCCTGCATGATTGTTACAGTCCAGAGTCGGTGCTCGTAAGACATACAACATGTGGGCTGGGTACCAATCGAGTGGATCTCTTTGTCTAGTATCGTCAGGGGAAAGATGATGATCGGGTACTTACCTCGGGTATATGTGATATACCGCGAGTCGTGGATGACACGGAAGTATTCCTTTTCTCGTGGGTCCAGCTTACTACCTCTGCAGAGTGTAAACTATTCGAATAGCCGTGTCCACGGTCAAGGACAGTTGGGTGGTGCTGCTTAAACTACGTCCTGAGTTTCCGCATAAACCAAGTGTGTGTGCGTGGTGTTAAAAAGATGTTGTTATAATCATGATGATCACAATAATATGGTCAAGTTCGGTGACTTGACATATAGGGTAAACCCGGATGGTTTAGCCCTCATTAATATCTTGAGGATATGACAAGTCCGATGAGTTGGCATATAGGGTGAACCCGGTGTGTTCAACCCTTGACAGATATGTCAATATCTGTAACCTGTTATTCACAAGTAGTTCTTTAACTTGTTGCACATACTTGATCATACCACCACATCGCATTCCACTCGATATATCTGTTACTGTTATTCATTACCATATATATGTCATGGGCTGTTTGCGAGTACATTCAAAGTACTCATTGGCTTGCCACTGGTTATGTTATTGACCAGACATGGAAGGACCGAAGTCTGGCGATGAGTACGCCGTCGGAGACGGACCTTCGATCTAGGACGCTTCCGAGTCAGAATGCGTGTCGGTGTAGGCTTGATGGTATGGGCACCGCTGAGCCCTTACGAGTTTCCGCTACTCGATGTATCCGTTTTATTTGGCTTTAGGCCTTGCTCTTGAACCCGACCTTCTGGTCATTTGATGTAATAATTTGGTACTTGGATGTAAGACTCTACTATTCAGTATCTGTGTTCAGTGAACATTGATCCTTGGGGTCACTGGGCAGGGCGAACTCGACTTGCTAGTCGGGGTCCCCACAGTCTTGGTTATTAAATTATTCTTGCATCACTCGTGATAAACTCTCAACCAGAATCCCGTCTACTCAAGCATAGCAATATGAAATTTGTCGTCCCGGGCCAAGTAACGGGGTTGTTGGGTGCCTACCACATGATACTACAATATGTAACCATAATTTCCAAGTACCTACTCAGCATCCAATTGGGCATAGGATGGTAGAACTACGATGCATAAAACATAGGTGATACATGATCAAATGACTTGCCTGGCGATGTTGACGAAGAAGAATTTCTCGAGAGCTAACTTGATAGACTACTCGTCACTCTCTGGTGAAATCTATATAACAAACATAGCATTCACATAAGCACTCATACTAGCAATCATTCTAGCAATCAAAACAAAAGAGAGAGTGAATAAGAATCCGAACGAAACTTCAAATAAGACTAGGGAGTCATCCACTACATCAAACACTAAATAGTTTTTGTCCAACGGAAAATAATAACAGGGAACTAAGATATAAATTTAACTAAGATAAAGTAAAGTATTTTTCACAAAACTTTTTGAAAGTATTTCCAAACGGGATTTGAAACAGTGGAGAAACCAATTCCAAGTTATTAGAGAACTAGAATTGATTTTTATGATAACATATAAAAATCAAAATCAAAACTTGTTGCAAACCTACTGGTAACTAACAGAAACAAAACATAATCTTTCTGAAATATAAAAGAAAATAATTTAAAAACAATTATAGAAAAGGAAATAGCCATAATCCTAAAAGAGGTGAAACAGAAATTGTTTCACAAGAAACAATGAGCTAAAATACTCAAATAATTCTGAAATGTTTACCACTCATAACTAAGATCACTAGTGATAAGTAGCAAAAAGAATCAAATTAAAAGCTATTTTTAAACTCCTGGAATAGGCAAAACAAGGTTTAAACTAAATATGATCTAATTCAAATTTGCAAATTTCAAACATAGACAAATTATATGTTTTTAAAAACTACAGAAACATTGTGATCTACTGGAAAAGGAATCAACCTCATTGGATCTCTAGATAAAAAGTTATGATCAAAACAAGATTGGAACTTTCTCTCTTTTGGAATTAAAACAGAAAACTAAAATCTGAATTCTATCGGATAG
>NC_058524.1:346884822-346892322 GCF_904849725.1 Hordeum vulgare subsp. vulgare | reverse complement strand
TGTTTTCGATGCATGGTAGATCACCTTTCTTTGCCCAATTGCATGCTGCCTAGGTACTTGGAAACATTAGTATAAGTTGTAGTATCCTGTGGTAGGAACACAACAACCCCGATACTTGGCCCCGGGACGACTATTTCTTAATGCTATGCTTGAGTAGACGGGTTTTCGGTTGAGTGTATATCACGAGAGATGCGAGGTTGATTAAATAATCAAGACCGGCTAAGACAAGATTTTCAAGACCTCGGACGCAATGCAACTCTGGGTGAAGGACGGTTGATCGGCTCCCTGGAGAACCAAGTGGATGCCCGGGATGCTGGAGAGGCCATGTCAGCCTGCGGAAAGCTTCACCCAGGCTCGAAGAGACGGACGGAGACTTCAAGCCTCAAGGCTTACCTGCATAGCCACAAGTCATTATGGGCTCTGGCTTGGTTGGACAACGCGGCGACTCTGGACAGGCGGTGCTAGCAGATGTAGAAGAATGGTAGGAATGGATGGGCACCGACAGGGATTCAGAGGGACCCGTCGAAAGACCATGTTTTGATCATCCGGTCTTCCAACACCCTGAAGTGCGAGGACAAACCCGGAGGCGATCAAATCTTGTGGGGAACGTGTGCAAAACTCTGCCGAGTGCCCAACCTAATCGATTAGCCATGTCCACGGTCATGGACAACTTGAGCCGAAGGCATTGAATTTCCCCTGAACTCTCGACACAACTTAATAATGATGTGGGTGTTAACAACTTTTTGGGTAGGAGAATTGGTTGGCGGAACCATCTTGTTAACAACAAACAATGTAGTAATATTCTGCTTCCAACCCTTCTTGTTGTAGGAGAAAACTGGCTTTATGCAAAACTTAGCCCCACCGGCCAAATATGCATGTAGAGATAGTTGATTATTATTTTACTCCTCTCTTTGATGACTTGCCGGCATATTCAATATGCTGACCTACACGGCTGCAACGTATCATGTTGTAGAGTACTTTTCCGACCAGGAGTGATGCTACGATCTACGCTCAGCGACATGCCCTTGGAGTCGGATGGACTCGTCTACCTGATGCTTCCGCTGGTCTTCGTTAGATATCTCATGAGTTGGCCTTCAGCAACTTTATTGTAATCCTTTATTGTAATAAAGTACTCTTTATGAGATTTCGATTAATAAAGATGTGTGATTGAACTCTTGAATATATACATTATGTACCAGCATGATCTTGGGATGGTACGGAAACACCAGAGGCTTGACTCGTCTTGAGTCGGGTCGCTACAGAAATGGTATTCAGAGCACTCGCTGACCTTAGGACGTAACCTCTAGGAATGGAAAAGCCTTAGGAAGGAAAACTATTTTCTCTTATGTCTATAAGTCTTCTATTTCCTCTTCTGATCATTTCTGACTTCTCTCTGATTTTCCAATGTTCAGATGGCCACCTTCATCCCTGTTAAGTTCACGGAGTTTTGCTAGCCCGACGCCACTATGCCGTTCGGAAAGGAGCTGGTGCAGATCACCAAGGACTTGAGGATTGCTCTGCCGACTATCACACGGAAGCCAACTTCGTCTTACCCGGAGGATTCACGCTACAAGATCGAGGTGCACGTTCCCGGAAGGACATTCCAGCCGCGCACTGAGCCGGTGGATTTCAAGTTCATCGCACCCAACTGGATTCTCAGAAGGGACATGGCGATCCATTGTGCCCTCGGACGTATCAAGGAAGAATACAAAGGCTGCCCTATTTCTCCAGACCTATTCACTGTATCCCGGAGAAACGAAGACGGAGAAATCATCTCAAGCAAGACCAAGGACGCTCTATTGTCTTATGCCCAGACCTTGGAGAAGCACAGCGGGACTCTGGAGCATCGTGTGATCAAGGACGCCAGGAAGATCAAGCAACTTTCACTCCGCGAGCTTGAAATCGAAGAAGCAGCAAAGAAGCCCAATCCTTTTCCTCGAGCTCATGTGAACCACATTGATGTTGAAGAGGTCTATGATCACCCCGATACTGTGGTTGGTAAGTTATTGCTAAATTCACGTCCAGTATTGGTACTTTTTGATTCTGGTGCAACACATTCATTCATATCAAGGGTAGTTGTGGAAAAGTATAGTTTGCCAACTAGAACCCTCAGCCAACCTATTAAGACCAGTTCCCCAGGAGGCATGATGACAACCGGGATAGGATGCCATGCTTTGAGTCTCAACATCGGGAACCATAATTTTCCCACCGACCTCATCGTATTAGAGTCCCACGGATTGGATGTAATCCTAGGCATGGATTGGTTGGCCAAGTATGAAGGGAATATTTATTGTGCCCTTAAGTCTATTTTGCTCACCACCCCCGAGCAGAAACGGATTAAGTACGTGTCTCAGCACCCGACCCGGAGTAAGCGAGTAAACTCTCTCACGGGAGTAGTCCAGGAGGAAGTACCGATTGTATAGGAGTACCCAGATGTATTTCCGGAGGAATTGCCGGGCATGCCACCCGATAGAGAGATTGAGTTCTTGATTGAGCTATTACCCGGAACAGCCCCGATATCCAAGAGACCCTATCGGATGCCCGCAAATGACTTGATAGAAATCAAGAAGCAAATTAATTAGTTATTGGACAAAGGGTATATTCGCCCAAGTTCTTCACCTTGGGGAGCCCCAGTGCTCTTGGTTGAAAAGAAGGACAAGTCCTTGAGAATGGTTGTCGATTATCACGCATTGAACGATGTCACCATCAAGAACAAGTACCCCTTGCCGATGATCAATGGTCTGTTTGATTAGTTAGTTGGAGCTCGCGTATTCTCAAAGATCGATCTTCGATCCGTGTATCATCAGTTGAAAATTCGTGAATAGGATATACCCAAGACAGCCTTCACCACTCGGTACGGCTTGTATGAGTACACGGTCATGTCATTTGGACTGACTAATGGTCCGGCATATTTTACGAATCTGATGAACAAGGTATTTATGGAATACTTGGACAAGTTTGTCGTGGTGTTCATCGATGACATACTGATACTCTCCAAGAACGAAGAGGAACACAAGGAACATCTGCGTCTAGTTCCGGAGAAGCTTCGAGAGCATAAGCTATATGCAAAGTTTAGCAAATGTGAGTTTTGGTTGAAGGAAGTCGGATTCCTGGGACACGTCATCTCAGGAGAAGGAATAGCAGTGGACCCTGCCAAGGTCGCAGCAGTCACCGAATGGGTAGCACCCACTTCAGTCAAGGAGATCCGCAGTTTCCTCGGACTTGCCGGATATTACCGGAGGTTCATTGAGAATTTCTCAAAGATTTCCAAGCCCATGACAGAGTTGTTGAAGAAAGAATCCAAGTATGTTTGGACTGAGGAATGTGAAACCAGTTTTCAAGAGCTGAAGAAACGCCTTGTTACAGCCCTAGTGCTGATATTGCCGAACATTCGAAAGGATTTCCAGGTTTACTGTGACGCTTCTCGTCAAGGACTCGGAGGAGTGCTCATGCAAGAAGGAAAAGTTGTAGCCTATGCATCCAGACAGCTCAGACCTCATGAGTTGAATTATGCCACACATGACTTGGAACTAGCAGCCGTAGTGCACGCTCTCAAGACCTGGAGACATTTCCTAATTGGAAATAGTTGTGATGTTTACACTGATCACAAGAGCCTGAAATATATCTTCACGCAGAAGGAATTGAACCTCAGACAGAGGCGATGGCTAGAGTTGATCAAGGACTATGACGTGAGATTGCATTATCACCCAGGCAAGGCAAATATTGTAGCCGACGCGTTGAGCCGCAAGAGTTATGTGAACACGCTCACAGCTGGAGGATTACCCCAGGAATTAGTCGATGACCTCCGAGAGCTCAAATTGGAAATAATTCCAAGAGGATTTGTTGCCACACTGGAAATCAGTCCACCTTGACCGAAAGGATCCACGAAGCACAGAAATCCGACAGGGAGATAGCTGAGATTAAGCAGAAAATGGAAGACGGGAAGGCTCGTGAGGATGAACATGGAACTTTATGGTTTGAGGATCACATCTATGTGCCCAATGATCCCGAACTCAGGAAGTTCATACTTCAGGAGGCCCATGATTCCCCGTACTCGATACACCCCGGCAACACCAAGATGTATCTGGATCTGAAAGAAAACATCTGGTGGACAGGATTGAAGAAATACATTGCCGAGTTCGTAGCAATATGCGATGTTTGTCAGCGAGTAAAAGCCGAGCATCAGAAGCCAGCAGGTTTACTCCAACCTCTGCCGATACCCGAGTGGAAATGGGAAAAGCTTGGTATGGATTTCATCACAGGATTACCCAAGACCCGTTCTGGCTATGATTCTATTTGGGTTGTGGTCGATCGTTTGACCAAGGTAGCTCACTTCATTCCGGTGAAGACTACTTACACGAGTGCCAAGCTGGCCAAGATATATATGACGAGGATCGTATGTCTGCACGGAGTACCAAAGAGCATTGTGTGAGATAGAGCGACTCAGTTCACATCCAAATTTTGGCACCAACTGCATGAAACCTTGGGAACGAGATTGGAGTTCAGCACAGCTTTTCACCCACAGACAGATGGACAGACCGAGAGAGTTAATCAGATTCTGGAGGACATGTTGAGAGCTTGCGCACTAGACTATGGGTCTAGTTGGGATGACAATTTACCTTATGCCGAGTTCTCATACAACAACAGCTACCAGACCAGTCTGAAGATGGCCCCTTTCGAAGCTCTATACGGAAGGAGGTGCAGAATACCGTTGATGTGGGATGGAGTTGGAGACCGAAAACTTTTTGGTCCTGACCTTATCCGAGATTCTGAAGAGAAGGTCAAACTAATTCGTGACCGACTCAAGATAGCTCAGTCCAGGCAGAAGAGTTATGCTGACAGCAAACGCAAGGAAGTAACGTACGAAGTGGGAGACCGAGCATATCTTCGAGTGTCTCCACTTCGAGGAATCAAGAGATTCGGTGTGAAAGGAAAATTAGCACCTCGTTTCATTGGCCCCTACAAAATTCTTGAACGTAGAGGCGAAGTTGCATACAAACTGGAACTGCGTCCGGAGTTCATGATGTCTTCCATGTCTCCTAGTTGAAGAAATGTTACGCTGAGATGGCCGATGTTCCGTTGAGAGATACAGTGCCCCTAGAGGCCATACAGCTTGACCGTGATCTGACGTATGAGGAGAAACCCGTCAGGATTCTCGAGACTGCCAACAGAGTTACCCGCAGCAAGATCATCAAGTTTTGCAAGGTGTTGTGGAGCCACCACACCGAGGAAGAAGCCACCTGGGAACGAGAAGAGGATCTTCGTCGAGACCACCCGCGCCTGTTTTCTAGCCAACCCGAATCTCGAGGGCGAGATTCATCTTAAGGTGGGTAGGTTTGTAACATCCCAATTTTCCTAATTGGGAATGTTTTACATTGTAGCTAAGCATCTATGCATATTGATTGAAATAAATTTAGCACTTGAATTCCTTCGTCTTTTGATTTGCATTTCCATTTTTCCTCGCATGAGAAATGCCCGGAGAAATACTCTCTTGCACGCAAGAGAGAGACCGGAGGAAAATGACCCTCCAAAGTGCGGGCAATTTTTTTGAAATATTGGAGCCAAGAGAACCCAAAGAATATTTGCAGAAAGAAAATAAAGCATTTTGCGGAATTTCTGAAAAAACATTTTTTTACAGTTTTTATTTTGCTTTGGAAAAATGTTATTCGGGTAGAGGACATTTTTCTGATATTTTGGTATATAATACCCTATACTAAATATTTGATTTACTTCCTCTTTATTCACATTTATTTTCTGATTCGGAAAAGGATTTAAAATTAGGAAAGTTCTTTTTTTGGAAGCCGCCGCCCCGAGCGCATTATAAGGCCCTGGGCCGAATCCTCAGCCGCCAGGGACCGAATCCCTTACATTGCGGCCGACCGACCCTGCCCAGACCCCCTCTCTCCCACTGCTCGGCGGGCCCCACCGACCGACTCCCTCCACCCCGCGGCCATCTTCTTCTTCCTCTTTCCAAATCCATGCCCGAGACCGAGCCAGCACCAGGAACTCGGGATCCCCTGCCGATCCTTTCTCCTCCTTCCTTTCCTCTCCCCTCCCTGGCCTATAAGTACCCCGCCCCGGGCCGCCCTCGTTCCCACCCTTGCCGCCACCCTGCCCCACCCCTCGCCGCCTGCCGAGACCTCGCCGGCAGCAGCACGGCTACAACCTTCGGCCCCTCCTGGAGCAGCGCCCCGAGCCTCCCTTCGCTCCGCCCGACGCCCCCCCTCGGTGGAGGACTGCCGCCGCCGCCGCCCCGTCCTCTCCACCGCCCCCCCGGAGCTCTCCCCTCGCCGGCGACCACCTTCCCCGCCGGAGTAGTCTCCCAGCCACGGTAGAATCTCTCTTCCTCTCTCTTGTTCTTCTTTTTCTTTTGTAGCCCTTAGATCTTTATTCAATGGTTTAGATTAGATCCTAGAATAACCCTTCGGTTTAGAGTAGAAAACCGGCGGTTTTATTCCACTTATTCATTTAGCCAGCAAGTTTTTGTTAGCCTCGGCCGTTTGCTCCTAACCTTGCAACAAACACACCCCGCGGCCTATCGTAGCGCGCCACGTCTACCCCCTATTTGTTAGCTAGTTAGCTTTATTTTTTTCTGCCTATTTGCAAAAAACAGAAAAGTTTATGTTTTGTTTTGGCCACAACTTTTGATCCCGAAGTCCAATGATATTGATTCTTGTTCCAGTAGACTCCAAGTTTTCTGTAGTTTTTAAAAACATATAATTTGTCTATGTTCGAAATTTTCAAATATTAGTTAGATCAGATTTAGTTTAAACCTTGTTTTGCCTATTCCAGGAGTTTAAAAATGATTTTGAGTTGATTCTTTTTGCTACTGCTTCCTAGTGACTAAATCTTACTTTGGTAGAAGTTTCAAAAAAATTTAAAGTATTTTTACTGGTGTTTTCAACAGAAACAAGTTTCTGCCTTAGTAACGCGTGTTGAACTCTTTTACTTAGGCTTTAGCAAATCCTTACTTGTGATGTATTTTTTTCTTGTTGCTTGATTGAAGTGCTTATGGTGTGTTTTGTGTTTGTATCGGTAGATCCTCCGGAGTGCGAAGCGTGTTACTTAGAAGCGCTCGAGCAAGACAACTATCATCAAGGCAAGTCATTTTGATCATGTTATTTTACCTATGTTTTCGATGCATGGTAGATCACCTTTCTTTGACCAATTGCATGTTGCCTAGGTACTTGGAAACTTTAGTATAAGTTGTAGTATCATGTGGTAGGAACACAACAACCCCGATACTTGGCCCCGGGACGACAATTTCTTAATGCTATGCTTGAGTAGACGGGTTTTTGGTTGAGTGTATATCACGAGAGATGAGAGGTTGATTAAATAATCAAAACCGGCTAAGACAAGATTTTCAAGACCTCAGACGCAATGCAACTCTGGGTGAAGGACGGTTGATCGGCTCCCTGGAGAACCCAGTGGCTGCCCGGGATGCTGGAGAGGCCATGTCATCCTGCGGAAAGCTTCACCCAGGCTCGAAGAGACGGACGG
>NC_058524.1:346867322-346874822 GCF_904849725.1 Hordeum vulgare subsp. vulgare | reverse complement strand
AACGGCTACGGGGAGAGAACAGGGGGCTCACAGGGGGTTGCGGTGCTCCGGTGGGAAATCCGGCGAGGCCGAGGCGGAGGGTGGTTGGGGACGCGGTTCCGGTGGCCTCCGGCGACGGATGAGAAGTCAGGGACGCTGCAGGGAAGCTCCTCCGTCGGTTGGCGGCGACGGCGAGGCGAGGGAGGGCTGGGGGTGAGCAGGGGGCTCGGGGGAGCTTCGGCTTCAAGCCAACTCTGGCGAGGTTGGGCAGGGGGGGTGGCGGAGCTTGGGCAGGGCGGCGGTGAGGCGGAACGGGACGAGGAGGGGGCCGGGGCTTCGTCTTTTATAGGGGAGAGGAGGGGGGCGCAGAGGGGAACGAGATCGGGGCGCAGGGCAACTCCGGCGAGGGTGGGCCGGTCGGCTGAGAGAAAAGGAAAGGGAGGGAGAGAAGAAAGGAAGGAGAAAGGGGTGACCGGTCGGGGTGGGGTCAGACGGGGGTGGGGGGGGGGATCCCACGGGTCAGCGAGGGGGGCTCGGGGGCGGCTCGGTCGGCTGGCCGAATCCTAAGGGATTCGGTCCCGGGCCTCAAGGGATCGGCCCGAGAGCGCTATAAAGCGCCTGAGGCGCTTTCCAAATTAAAAAAAACATTCCCGATTTCCATTTTTTTCAAAAACAGAAAGTTCAAAAACAAAAAGGGAAATAAAATAAATTCCAAATATAGGGGTATTATATACCAAAATTTTCAGAAAAAAATTTCCTACTCGTTTATCATTTTTCCAAGACCAAAACAAAAACTTTTTAAAAATGTTTTTTTTTCAGAAAAACCCCTAAGGTTTTATTTTCTTTTTGTAATTATTTTCTCAATAAAGTTTTGGTTTTCTTGGCTCAAAACATTTCAAAAATACCCCTGATTTGGGACGGTCATTTTCCTCCGCTCTTTCTTGCTTGCAGGAATTATTTTTGGGGTATTTCTCGGGGAAGAAAAATAGAAAAGCAAAAGCAAATATTGAAAGAATTCAAATGCAAAACTTTATTGCAAACAAAATCCATAGATGCTTAGCTACATTTGTAAAACATTCCAAAATAGGAAATTTGGGATGTTACAAACCTACCCACCTTAAGATGAATCTCGCCCTCGAGATTTGGGTTGGCTAGAGAATAGGTGCGGTTGGTCTCGACGAAGATCATCTTCTTGTTCCCAGATGGCTTCTTGCTCGGTGTGGTGACTCCACAACACCTTGGAAAACTTGATGATCTTGCTGCGGGTAACTCTGTTGGCTGTCTCGAGAATCCTGACGGGTTTCTCCTCATACGTCATATCATTGTCAAGTTATATGGCCTCTAGGGGCACTGTATCTCTCAACGGAACATCAGCCATCTCAGCGTGGTATTTCTTCAACTAGGAAACATGGAAGACATCATGAACTCCGGACAATTCTTCCGGCAATTCCAGTTTATATGCAATTTCGCCTCTACATTCAAGAAT
Source organism: Hordeum vulgare subsp. vulgare (assembly GCF_904849725.1). Lineage (NCBI taxonomy): Eukaryota > Viridiplantae > Streptophyta > Magnoliopsida > Poales > Poaceae > Hordeum > Hordeum vulgare. Next base: position 346,873,357 of record NC_058524.1, on the reverse strand, counting down.
TTTGTAGGGGCCAATGAATCGGGGTGCTAACTTTCCTTTCACACCAAATCTCTTGATTCCTCGAAGTGGAGACACCCAAAGGTATGCTCGGTCTCCCACTTCATATGTTACTTCCTTGTGTTTGCTGTCAGCATAACTCTTCTGTCTGGACTGAGCTATCTTGAGTCGGTCATGAATCAGCTTGACCTTCTCTTCAGAATCTCATATAAGGTCGGAACCAAAAAGTTGTCGGTCTCCAACTCCATCCCACATCAATGGTGTTCCGCACCTCCTTTCGTATAGAGCTTCGAAAGGGGCCATCTTCAGACTGGTCTGATAGCTGTTGTTGTATGAGAACTCGAGATAGGGTAAATTGTCATCCCAGCTAGACCCATAGTCTAGTGCGCAAGCTCTCAGCATGTCCTCCAGAATCTGATTGACTCTCTCGGTCTGTCCGTCGGTCTGAGGGTGAAAAGCTGTACTGAACTCCAATCTCGTTCCCAAGGTTTCGTGAAGTTGGTGCCAAAATTTTGACGTGAATTGAGTCCCTCTATCTGACACGATACTCTTCGGTACTCCATGCAGACTTACGATCCTGGTCATATAGATCTTGGCCAACTTGGCACTCGTCTAGGTAGTCTTCACGGGAATGAAGTGAGCTACCTTGGTCAAAGGATCGACCACAACCCAGATAGAATCGTAACCAGAACGGGTCCTGGATAATCCTGTGATGAAATCCATACCAAGCTTCTCCCATTTCCACTCGGGTATCGACAATGGTTGAAGCAATCCTGCTGGCTTCTGATGCTCGGCCTTTACTCGCTGACAAACATCGCATATAGCTACAAACTCGGCAATGTCCTTCTTCATTCCTATCCACCGGAAACTTTCTTTCAAGTCCAGATACATCTTGGTGTTGCCTGGATGTATCGAATACGGGGAATCGTGGGCCTCCTGAAGTATCAACTTCCTGAGTTCAGTATCATTGGGCACATAAATATGGTCCTCAAACCATACAGTTCCGTGTTCATCCTCACAAAAACCTTTAGCCTTCCCGTCATTCATTCTCTGCTTTATCTTAGCTATCTCCTTGTCTGATTTCTGTGCTTCGCGGATCTTTTCGGTCAAGGTGGACTGAATTTCCAGCGTGCTACAAATTCTCTTGGAACTATCTCCAATTTGAGCTCTCTGAGATCATCGGCTAACTCCTGGGGTAATCCTCCCGCTATGAGTGTGTTCACATAACTCTTACGGCTCAACGCATCGGCTACAACATTTGCCTTGCCTGGGTGATAATGCAATCTCATGTCATAGTCCTTGATCAACTCTAGCGATCGCCTCTGTCTGAGGTGCAACTCTTTCTGCGTGAAGATATATTTCAGGCTCTTGTGATCAGTGTAAACGTCACAACTGTTTCCGATCAGGAAATGTCTCCAGGTCTTGAGGGCGTGCACTACGGCTGCTAGTTCCAAGTCATGCATGGCATAATTCAGCTCATGGGGCCTGAGCTGTCTGGATGCATAGGCTACAAATTTACCTTCTTCATGAGCACTTCTCCAAGTCTTTGACGAGAAGCGTCATAGTAAACCTGGAAATCCTTCCGAATGTTCGGCAATATCAGCACTCGGGCTGTAACCAGACGTTTCTTTAACTCTTGAAAACTGGCTTCACATTCCTCGGTCCAAACATACTTGGACTCTTTCTTCAACAATTATGTCATGGGCTTGGCGATCTTTGAGAAATTCTCAATGAACCTCCGGTAATATCCGGCAAGTCCGAGGAAACTGCGGATCTCCTTAACCGAAGTGGGTGCTACCCATTCGGTGACTCCCACGACCTTGGCAGGGTCCACTTCTATTCCTTCTCCTGAAATGACGTGTCCAAGGAATCCGACTTCCTTCAACCAAAATTCACATTTGCTGAACTTCGCATACAGCTGATGCTCTCGAAGTTTCTCCAAAACCAGACGTAAGTGTTCCTTGTGTTCCTCCTCATTCTTGGAGAATATCAGTATGTCATCGATGAACACCACGACAAACTTGTCCAAGTATTCCATAAATACCTTGTTCATCAGATTCATAAAATATGCCGGAGCATTAGTCAGTCCAAATGACATGACCGTGTACTCATACAGACCATATCGGGTGGTGAAGGCTGTCTTGGGTATATCTTGTTCACGAATTTTCAGCTGATGATACCCGGATCGAAGATCGATCTTGGAGAACACTCGGGCTGCAACTAGCTGGTCAAATAGATCGTTGATCATCGGCAAGGGATACTTGTTCCTTATGGTCGCCTCATTCAATGCACGATAATCGACAACCATTCTCAAGGACTTATCCTTCTTTTCAACCAAGAGCACTGGGCTCCCCAAGGTGAAGAACTTGGGCGAATATACCCTTTGTCCAACAACTCCTTAATTTGCTTCTTGATTTTTACTAAATCATTTGCGGGCATCCGATAGGGTCTCTTGGATATCGGCGCTGTTCCAGGTAATAGCTCAATCAGGAACTCAATCTCTCTATCTGGTGGCATGCCCGACAATTCCTCCGGAAATACATCTGGGTATTCTTGCACAGTCGGTACTTCCTCCTGGACTACTCCCGTGAGAGAGTTTACCCGATTACTCCGTGCCGGGCGCTCGGATACATACTTAATCCGCGTTTGCTCTGGGGTGTTGAGCAAAATAGACTTTAGGGCACAATCAATATTCCCTTCGTACTTGGCCAACCAATCCATGCCTAGGATTACATCCAATCCCTGAGACTCTAATACGAGGAGGTCGATGGGAAACTTATGGTTCCCGATGTTGAGACTCAAAGCATGGCATCCTATCCCGACTGTCATCGTGCCTCCTGGGGAACTGACCTTAATAGGATGGCTGAGGGTTCTAGTTAGCAAACTATACTTTTCCACAACTACCCTTGATATGAATGAATGCGTTGCACCAGAATCAAAAAGTACCAATACTGGACGTGAATTTAGCAAAAACTTACCAACCACAGTATCGGGGTGATCATAGACATCTTCCACATCAATGTGATTCACCTGAGCTCGAGGAAAAGGGTTGGGCTTCTTTGCTGCTGAGTTGCCGTTGCCGTTTCCATTTCCCTGGTTGTTCTGGGGACATTCGGTGGCATTGTGTCCCGTCTTCTGACACTTGAAGCAGGTGATGTGATTCAGATCCTTCTGAGATCGAGCGGAATGATGTTGAGTGCCGGTACCGCCATTCTTGAAGTTGGTGTTGTTGCGGTGGTTCCCATTTCCTCCATGGTTGTGGCCTCCGTGGTTGTGCACTGGGTAGTTATGCTGGACGTGTCCTCCAAACTTACCGGTATTCCCTGAATAGGGGGTGTAGCGAGGCTTCTGCTGAGTGCCGGAGTTGAACTTCCCATTGCCATGCTTCCGCTTGCGGTTCTCCATCTGCTGATGTTTCCCCTCCAAGATGAGGGCCTTATCTACCAGCTCCTGGTAGTTGTTGAAGTTGGCCACAGTCAGCTGAATGCTCAGCTCATCATTGAGTCCCTCCAAGAACTTTTCCTGCTTGGCCGCATCATCGGCCACATCTCCAGGTGCATAACGGGCGAGCATGCTGAATTCATCAACATACTGAGCCACAGAGCGATTTCCCTGACGTAAGTTGCGAAACTCACGCTTCTTCAGACTCATGGCCCCAGCTGAGACATGAGCGGTGCGGAAGGCTTGCTTGAATTGCTCCCAGGTGACTCCAGCGATGGGGTAAGTGGTGGTGTAGTTCTCCCACCAAGCAGTTGCTGGTCCTTCAAGTTGGTGCGCGGCAAAACACACCTTCTCAGCTTCAGTACATCCAGCAGTGATTAGTTCCCGCTCCATCTTGCGGAGCCAGTCATCTGCCACAATGGTCTCAATGCTGCTAGAGAAAGTCGGAGGGTTCAACCTCAGGAAACGGGTGAGAATATCGGCCTGGGGTGGATGATGGTTGTTGTTATTGTTCTGGTTCTGGATGATCAGATGCATCAGGGTATTCTGTTGCTGAATCAACTGTGTGAGTTCCGGTGGGAAGTTGGAAGCAGGGTCACGTCTCGGAGGCATCTGGTGTTTGTAGAGCGGTGGGATTAGCATAGAACAATGGTCTAAAGAGTAATTACACTACCCATATGAAATGCAACAAACAAGTATCCCACCACACATTTTATTCCATACCATCACAAAAGGTTCACACACGGGGATACAGTTTTCGATAACCTAAACATCGGCCTAAGCGTTTAACGATAAGATAAATTGGTGGACTAGTCTAAGTGTCCTCCTCAGAAAAGCATGGTGGTGGCTCCTTCGATGGAGCTTGCTTCGTAGTCCTCCTCATTGCTGATCAAGGGGGCTATGTCTCCTTCAGGATGAAGGTTCTCGCCCATGTCCAGTTCTTCCTCCAGAGATGCGACACGAGTCCTCAGCTTCTCGATCCTCTCCAAGAAGTCCTTCACCTCCAATTCGTGCTCATAGTGGGCTTCCCGGGCTGATTCTTCGAGTTTGAGTTCGCGGAGCGACAATTGCTTGATCTTCCTGGTGTCCTTGACCACACGATGCTCCAGAGTCCCGTTGTGCTTGTCCAATGTCTGGGCATAGGACAGGAGAGCGTCTTTGGTCTTGATTGAGATGATTTCTCCATCTTCTCCTCTCCGGGATACCGTGAATAGGTCCGGTGAAATAGGGCAGCCTCTGTACACTTCCTTGATACGTCCGAGTGCACAATGGACCGCCATGTCCCTTCCGAGAATCCAGCTGGGTGCGATGAACTTGAAGTCCACAGGCTCAGTGAGTGGCTCGAATGTCCTTCCGGGGATGTGCACCTCAATCCTGTAGCGTGAATCCTCCGGGTATGACGAAGTAGGCTTCCCAGTGATAGTCGGCAGAGCAATCCTCAAGTCCTTGGTGATCTGCATCAACTCCTTTCCGAAAGGCGTAGTGGCGTCGGGCTGGCAAAACTCCATGAACTTAACAGGGATGAAGGTGGCCATCTAAAACATTGGAAAAACGGAGAGAAGTCAGAAATGAGCAGAAGAGGAAATAGAAGATTTACAGACATAAGAAAAATAGTTTTCTTCCTAAGGCTTTTCCATTCCTAGAGGTTACGTCCTACGGTCAGCGTGTGCTCTGAATACCATATCTGTAGCGACCCGACCTGACGGCCAAGTCTCTGGTGTTTCCATACCATCCCAAGATCATGCTGGTACACACTCAGTACATCAGTGTATATATCAAGAGTTCAATTACATAGCTTTATTAATCGAAATCTCATATCGAGTACTTTATTACAATAATGGATTACATTAAAGTGGCTGAAGGCCATCTCATGAGATAACTAACGAAGACTAGCGGAAGCTTCAAAGTAGACGAGTCCATCCGACTCCAGGGCATATCACCGAGCGTAGATCGTAGCCTCACTCCTGGTCGGAAAAGTACTCTGCAACATGGTACGTTGCAGCCGTGTAGGTCAGCATATGGAATATGTCGGCAAGTCATCAAAGAGAGGGGTGAAATAATAACCAACTATTCTACATGCATATATGGAGGTGGGGCTATCAGTTTTTAGCAAAAAGCAACTTTTCTCCTACATCAAGAGAGGGTTAAAAGCAAAATATTACTACATTGTTTGTTGTAAACGATATAGTTCCACCAACCAATTCTCGTACCCGAGTTTTCGATAATTCCTAAATCATTTTAAATTGTGTTGAGAGTTCAGGAAAAATTTCAATGCCTTCGGCTCCAGTTGTCCATGACCGTGGACACGGCTAATCGATTAGGTTTGGGTACTCTGTAGAGTTTTGTACACGTTCCCCACAAGATTTGATCGTCTCCGGGTATGTTCTCGCACTTCAGGGTGTTTGAAGACCGGATGACCAAAACATGGTCTTTCAACGGGTCCCTCTGATCCCCTGTCGGTGCCCATCCAATCCTATCGTTCTTCTACATCTGCTAGCACCGCCTGTCCAGAGTTGCCGCGTTGTCCAACCAAGCCAGAGCCCATAATGACTTGTGGCTATGTAGGTAAGCCTTGGGTCTTGAAGCCTCCGTCCATC
>NC_058524.1:346832322-346844822 GCF_904849725.1 Hordeum vulgare subsp. vulgare | reverse complement strand
AAAACAGAAAATAGAGGTACCGGAGGCACTCACCGGAGTTGGGGACGGCCGGCGAGGGGAGGGGCGTCGCCGGAACAACAACAACAACAACAACAACAACAACAACAACAACAACAACAACAACAACAACAACGACGACGACGACGACGATGATGACAACAAAAACAACAACAACAAAAACAACAAAAACACAACAAGAACAACAACAACAACAACAACAACAACAACAACAACAACAACAACAATAACAATAACAACAACAACAACAACAACACCACCACCACCAGCAGTAGCAGCAACAACAACAACAACACCACCACCACCACCACCACCAGCAGTAGCAGCAGCAACAACTGTTGGGGAACGTCGCATGGGAAACAAAAATTTTCCTACGCGCACGAAGACCTATCATGGTGATGCCCATCTACGAGAGGGGATGAGTGATCTACGTACCCTTGTAGACCGTACGGCAGAAGCGTTAGAGAACGCGGTTGATGTAGTGGAACGTCCTCACGTCCCTCGATCCGCCCCGCGAACGATCAGTCCCACTATCTAGTACCGAACGGACGGCACCTCCGCGTTCAGCACACGTACAGCTCGACGATGATCTCGGCCTTCTTGATCCAGCAAGAGAGACGGAGAGGTAGAAGAGTTCTCCGGCAGCGTGACGGCGCTCCGGAGGTTGGAGATGATCTCGTCTCAGCAGGGCTTCGCCCGAGCTCCGCAGAAACGCGATCTAGAGGAAAAACTATGGAGGTATGTGGTCGGGCAGCCGTGAGAAAGTCGTCTCAAATCAGCCCTAAAACCTCCGTATATATAGGTGGGAGGGAGGGGAGGAGGCAGCCTCAAAACCTAAAGGTTTGGCCGAAATTGGAGGTGGAGGAGTCCTACTCCAATCCTACTTGGAGTAGGATTCCACCTTCCCACTTGGAAACTCTTTCCACCTTGTGTTTTTTCCTTCTCAAACCTTATGGGCCTTAGTGGGAACTTATTCCAGCCCACTAGGGGCTGGTTTATCTCTTCCCATAGCCCATGAGACCCCTTGGGGCGTGACAGCCCTCCCGATGGTCCCCGGCACCCCTCCAGGCACTCCCGGTACACTACCGATGAGCCCGAAACTTTTCCGGTAATGCACGAAAACCTTCCGGTAACCAAATGAGGTCATCCTATATATCAATCTTCGTTTCCGGACCATTCCGGAAACCCTCATGACGTCCGTGATCTCATCCGGGACTCCGAACAACATTCGGTAACCAACCATATAACTCAAATACGCATAAAACAATGTCGAACCTTAAGTGTGCAGACCCTGCGGGTTCGAGAACTATGTAGACATGACCCGAGAGACTCCTCGGTCAATATCCAATAGCGGGACCTGGATGCCCATATTGGATCCTACATATTCTACGAAGATATTATCGTTTGAACCTCAGTGCCAAGGATTCATATAATCCCGTATGTCATTCCCTTTGTCCTACGGTATGTTACTTGCCCGAGATTCGATCGTTAGTATCCGCATACCTATTTCAATCTCGTTTACCGGCAAGTCTCTTTACTCGTTCCGTAATACAAGATCCCGCAACTTACACTAAGTCACATTGCTTGCAAGGCTTGTGTGTGATGTTGTATTACCGAGTGGGCCCCGAGATACCTCTCCGTCACACGGAGTGACAAATCCCAGTCTCGATCCATACTAACTCAACGAACACCTTCGGAGATACCTGTAGAGCATCTTTATAGTCACCCAGTTACGTTGCGACGTTTGATACACACAAAGCATTCCTCCGGTGTCCGTGAGTTATATGATCTCATGGTCATAGGAACAAATACTTGACACGCAGAAAACAGTAGCAGCCAAATGACACGATCAACATGCTACGTCTATTTGTTTGGGTCTAGTCCATCACATGATTCTCCTAATGATGTGATCCCGTTATCAAGTGACAACACTTGCCTATGTCCAGGAAACCTTGACCATCTTTGATCAATGAGCTAGTCAACTAGAGGCTTACTAGGGACAGTGTTTTGTCTATGTATCCACACAAGTATTGTGTTTCCAATCAATACAATTATAGCATGGATAATAAACGATTATCATGAACTAAGAAATATAATAATAACTAATTTATTATTGCCTCTAGGGCATATTTCCAACAGTCTCCCACTTGCACTAGAGTCAATAATCTAGTTCACATCACCATGTGATTCCAACGAATCCAACACCCATATAGTTCTGGGGTCTGGTCACGTCTTGCTCGTGAGAGAGGTTTTAGTCAACGGTTCTGAAACTTTCAGATCCGTGCGTTCTTTACAAATCTTTATGTCATCTTATAGATGCTGCTACTACGTGCTATTCGGAAATGCTCCAAATATCTACTCTACTATATGAATCTGTTTCACTACTCATAGTTAATCGGATTAGTGTCAAAGCTTGCATCGACGTAACCCTTTATGACGAACTCTTTAACCACCTCCATAATCGAGAAAAATTCCTTAGTCCATTAGTTACTAAGGATAAATTTTGACCGCTGCTAGTGATTCAATCATGGATCACTCTCTGTACCTCTCAACATACTTTGAGTCAAGGCACACATCAGGTGCGGTACACAGCATGGCATACTTTAGATTCTACGGCTAAGGCATAGAAGACGACCTTCGTCTATTCTCTTTATTCTGCCGGGGTCGGGTTTTGAGTCTTACTCAAATTCACACCTCACAACGCAACCAAGAACTCCTTCTTTGCTGATCTATTTTGAACTCCTTCAAAAACTTGTCAAGGCATGTATCTTGTCGAAACTTCCATTAAGCACTTTCGATCTATCTCCATAGATGTTTGATGCTCAACGTTCAAGTAGCTCAATCTAGGTATTCCTTTGAAAACTCCTTTCAAACAACCTTATATGCTTTACAGAAATTCTACATTACTTCTGATCAACAATATGTCTACCACATACACTTATCAGAAATTCTACAGTGCTCCCACTCACTTCTTTGGAAATACAAGTTTCTCATAAACCTTGTACAAACCCAAAATCTTTGATCATCTCATCAAAGTGTATATTCCAACTCCGAGATGCTTGCACCAGTCCATTGAAGGATCACTGAGCTTGCATACTTGCTAGTATCTTTAGGATCGACAAAACCTTCTGGTTGTATCACATACAATGTTTGCTCAAGAAAACCGTCGAGAAAACAATGTTTTGACATCCTACGTGCAATATTTCATAAATAATGCATCAACAACTAACATAATTCTAACAGACCTTTAGCATCGCTACGAGTGAGAAAGTCTCATCATAGTCAACTGTTTGATCTTGTCGAAAACATCTTTGCGACAAGTCGAGCTTTTCTTAATAGTGACTTATCACCATCATCGTCTATCTTCTTTTAAAGATCCATCTTTACTCAATAGTCTTATGACCATCAAGTAGTTCTTTCAAAGTCTACACTTTGTTTTCATACATGGATCCTCTCTCGGATTTCATGGCTTCCAGCCATTTGTCGGAATCTGGGCCCACCATCGCTTTCTCCATAACTCGTAGGTTCACTGTTGCTCAACAACATGACCTCCAAGACAGGGTTACCATACCACTCTGTAGTAGTATGCGACCTTGTCAACCTACGAGGCTTGTAGTAACTTGATCCGATGCTTGATGATCACCATCATCAGCTTCCACTTCAATTGGTGTAGGTGCCACAGGAACAACTTCCTGCGCCCTGCTACACACTGGTTGAAGTGATGGTTCAATAACCTCATCAAGTTCTACTACCCTCCCACTCAATTCTTTCGAGAGAAACCTTTCCTCGAGAAAGGATCCGTTTAAAGAAACAAACACTTTGCTTTCGGATCTGAGATAGGAGATGTACCCAACTGTTTTGGATATCCTATGAAGATGCATTTATCCGCTTTGGGTTCGAGCTTATCAGACTGAAACTTTTTCACATAAGTGTCGAAGCCCCAAACTTTCAAGAAACGACAGTTTAGATTTATCTAAACCTCAGTCTATACTGTGTCATCTCAACGGAAATACGCGGTGCCCTATTTAAAGTGAGTGCGGTTGTCTCTAATGCATAACCCATAAATGATAGTGGTAATTCGATAAGAGACATCATAGTATGCACCATACCAAATAGTGCGTGGCTATGACGTTCAGATACATCATCAGACTATGATGTTCCAGGTGGCATGAATTGCGAAACAATTTCCACATTGTCTTAACTACGTACCAAAACTCGTAACTCAGATATTCATTTCCATGATCATATCGTAGACAGTTTATCCTCTTGTTATGACGAACTTCACTCTGAAACGGAATTGAACTTTTCAACATTTCAGACTTGTGATTCATTAAGTAAATACTCCTGTATCTACTCAAATCGTCAGTGAAGTAAGAACATAATGATATCCACTACGTGCCTCAGCACCCATTGGACTGCATACATCAAAATGTATTACTTCCAACAAGTTACTATCTTATTTCATCTCAATGAAAACAAGGCCTTGCTCATGTGGTATGATTTGCATGTCACTAGTGATTCGAAATCAGGTGAGTACAAAGATCCATCAGCATGGAGCCTCTTCATGCAATTTATACTAACATGACTCAAGCGGCAGTGCCACAAGTAAGTGGTACTATCATCATTAACTCGTATCTTTTGGCACCAATATCATGAACATGTGTGACACTACGATCAAGATTCAATAAACCATTGAAGGTGAATATTCAAGAAAATAGAGTAACCATTATTCTCCTTAAATGAATAATCGTATTGCAATAAACACGATCCAATCATGTTCATGCTTAACGCAAGCACCAAATAACAATTATTTAGGTTTAACACCAATCCCGATGGTAGAGGGAGCGTGCGACGTTTGATCATATCAACCTTGGAAACACTTCCAACACGTATCGTCACCTCGCCTTTAGCTAGTCTCCGTTTATGCCGTAGCTTTCATTTCGTGTTACTAATCACTTAGCAACCGAACCGGTATCTAATACCCTCATGCTACTAGGAGTACTAGTAAAGTACACATCAACATCATGTATATCAAATACACTTCTTTCGACTTTTGCCAGCCTTCTTATCTACCAAGTATCTAGAGTTGTTCCGCCTCAGTGACTGTTCCCCTCATTACAGAAGCACTTAGTCTCGGGTTTGGGTTTAATCTTGGGTCTCTTCATTAGTGCAGCAACTGCTTTGCCGTTTCACGAAGTATCCCTTCTAGCCCTTGCCTTTCTTGAAACTTAGTGGTTTTACAAACCATCAACTATTGATGCTCCTTCTTGATTTCTAGTTTCGCAGTGTCAAACATCGCGAATCGCTCAAGGATCATTGTATCTATCCTTGATATGTTATAGTTCATCACGAGGCTCTCAAAGCTTGGTGGCAGTGACTTTTGGAGAACCATCACTATCTCATCTGGAAGATTAACTCCCACTTGATTCAAGTGATTGTCGTACTCAGACAATCTGAGCACATGCTCAACGATTGAGCTTTTCTCCTTTACTTTGTGGACAAAGAATCTTGTTGGAGGTCTCGTACCTGTTAACAAGGGCACTGGTATGAAATCACAATTTCATCTCTTTAGAACATCACTTATGTTCCGTGACACTTTACAACGTTTTCGGCGCCTTGCTTCTAAGCCATTAAGTATTTTGCACTGAACTATCATGTAGTCATCAGAAACGTGTATGTCGGATGTTCATAGCATCCACAGACGACGCTCGAGGTGCAGCACACTGAGTGGTGCATTAAGGACATAAGCCTTCTGCGCAGCAACGAGGACAATCCTCGGTTTTACAGACTTAGTCTGCAAAGTTTGCTACTATCAATTTTCAACTAAATTTTCTCTAGGAACATATAAAACAATAGAGATATATCGCAAGCTACATCGTAATTCGCAAAGACCATTAGACTATGTTCATGAAAATTAGTTCAATTAATCATATTACTTAAGAACTCCCACTCAAAAAGTACATCTCTCTAGTCATTTGAGTGGTACATGATCCAAATCCACTATCTCAAGTCCGATCATCACGTGAGTCGAGAATAGTTTCAGTGGTAAGCATCTCTATGCTAATCATATCAACTATACAATTCATGCTCGACCTTTCGGTCTCATGTGTTCCGAGGCCATGTCTGCACATGCTAGGCTCGTCAAGCTTAACCCGAGTGTTCCGCGTGCGCAACTGTTTTGCACCCGTTGTATGTGAACGTTGAGTCTATCACACCCGATCATCACGTGGTGTCTCGAAACGACGAACTGTAGCAACGGTGCACAGTCGGGGAGAACACAATTTCGTCTTGAAATTTTAGTGAGAGATCACCTCATAATGCTACCGTCGTTCTAAGCAAATAAAGGTGCATAAAAGGATTAACATCACATGCAATTCATAAGTGACATGATATGGCCATCATCACGCGCTTCTTGATCTCCATCACCAAAGCACCGGCACGATCTTCTTGTCACCCGCGTCACACCATGATCTCCATCATCATGATCTCCATCAACGTGTCGCCATCGGGGTTGTCGTGCTACTCATGCTATTACTACTAAAGCTACATCCTAGCAAAATAGTAAACGCATCTGCAAGCACAAACGTTAGTTTAAAGACAACCCTATGGCTCCTGCCGGTTGCCGTACCATCGACGTGCAAGTCGATATTATCTATTACAACATGATCATCTCATACATCCAATATATCACATCACATCGTTGGCCATATCACATCACAAGCATACCCTGCAAAAACAAGTTAGACGTCCTCTAATTTTGTTGTTGCATGTTTTACGTGGTGACCATGGGTATCTAGTAGGATCGCATCTTACTTACGCAAACACCACAACGGAGATATATGAGTTGCTATTTAACCTCATCCAAGGACCTCCTCCGTCAAATCCGATTCAACTAAAGTTGGAGAAACCGACACTTGCCAGTCATCTTTGAGCAACGGGGTTACTCGTAGCGATGAAACCAGTCTCTCGTAAGCGTACGAGTAATGTCGGTCCAAGCCGCTTCAATCCAACAATACTGCGGAATCAAGAAAAGACTAAGGAGGGCAGCAAAACGCACATCACCGCCCACAAAAACTTTTGTGTTCTACTCGAGAAGACATCTACGCATGAACCTAGCTCATGATGCCACTATTGGGGAACGTCGCATGGGAAACAAAAAATTTCCTACGCGCACGAAGACCTATCATGGTGATGCCCATCTACGAGAGGGGATGAGTGATCTACGTACCCTTGTAGACCGTACAGCAGAAGCGTTAGAGAACGCGGTTGATGTAGTGGAACGTCCTCACGTCCCTCGATCCGCCCCGCGAACAATCCCGCGATCAGTCCCACGATCTAGTACCGAACGGACGGCACCTCCACGTTCAGCACACGTACAGCTCGACGATGATCTCGGCCTTCTTGATCCAGCAAGAGAGACGGAGAGGTAGAAGAGTTCTCCGGCAGCGTGACGGCGCTCCGGAGGTTGGAGATGATCTCGTCTCAGCAGGGCTCCGCCCGAGCTCCGCAGAAACGCGATCTAGAGGAAAAACTATGGAGGTATGTGGTCGGGCAGCCGTGAGAAAGTTGTCTCAAATCAGCCCTAAAACCTCCGTATATATAGGTGGGAGGGAGGGGAGGAGGCAGCCTCAAAACCTAAAGGTTTGGCCGAAATTGGAGGTGGAGGAGTCCTACTCCAATCCTACTTGGAGTAGGATTCCACCTTCCCACTTGGAAACTCTTTCCACCTTGTGTTTTTTCCTTCTCAAACCTTATGGGCCTTAGTGGGAACTTATTCCAGCCCACTAGGGGCTGGTTTATCTCTTCCCATAGCCCATGAGACCCCTTGGGGCATGACACCCCTCCCGATGGTCCCCGGCACCCCTCCCGGCACTCCCGGTACACTACCGATGAGCCCGAAACTTTTCCGGTAATGCACGAAAACCTTCCGGTAACCAAATGAGGTCATCCTATATATCAATCTTCGTTTCCGGACCATTCCGGAAACCCTCATGACGTCCGTGATCTCATCCGGGACTCCGAACAACATTCGGTAACCAACCATATAACTCAAATACGCATAAAACAATGTCGAACCTTAAGTGTGCAGACCCTGCGGGTTCGAGAACTATGTAGACATGACCCGAGAGACTCCTCGGTCAATATCCAATAGCGGGACCTGGATGCCCATATTGGATCCTACATATTCTACGAAGATCTTATCGTTTGAACCTCAGTGCCAAGGATTCATATAATCCCGTATGTCATTCCCTTTGTCCTTCGGTATGTTACTTGCCCGAGATTCGATCGTTAGTATCCGCATACCTATTTCAATCTCGTTTACCGGCAAGTCTCTTTACTCGTTCCGTAATACAAGATCCCGCAACTTACACTAAGTCACATTGCTTGCAAGGCTTGTGTGTGATGTTGTATTACCGAGTGGGCCCCGAGATACCTCTCCGTCACACGGAGTGACAAATCCCAGTCTCGATCCATACTAACTCAACGAACACCTTCGGAGATACCTGTAGAGCATCTTTATAGTCACCCAGTTACGTTGCGACGTCTGATACACACAAAGCATTCCTCCGGTGTCCGTGAGTTATATGATCTCATCGTCATAGGAACAAATACTTGACACGCAGAAAACAGTAGCAACCGAATGACACGATCAACATGCTACGTCTATTTGTTTGGGTCTAGTCCATCACATGATTCTCCTAATGATGTGATCCCGTTATCAAGTGACAACACTTTCCTATGTCCAGGAAACCTTGACCATCTTTGATCAACGAGCTAGTCAACTAGAGGCTTACTAGGGACAGTGTTTTGTCTATGTATCCACACAAGTATTGTGTTTCCAATCAATACAATTATAGCATGGATAATAAACGATTATCATGAACTAAGAAATATAATAATAACTAATTTATTATTGCCTCTAGGGCATATTTCCAACAACAACAACAACAACAATAACAACCACACCACCACCACCACCAACAACAACCACTACAACAAGAACAACAACAACAACAACAACAACAACAAAAACAACAACAACAACAACAGCAACACCACCACCACCAACAATAACAGCAACGACAACGACAACAACAACAACAACACCTACACCACCACCACCACCACCACCACCACCACCACCACCACCAGCACCACCACCACCACCACCAGCACCACCACCACCACCAACAACAACAACAACAATGAAAACGACACCGACAACAACAGTGACAACAACAACAACAACTACTACTACTACTTCCACTACTACTACTACTACTACTACAACTACAACATCAATATCTAGCGACCTGACCTGAAACAGCCAAGTCTCTGATGTTTCTGTACCATCCCAAGATCATGCTGGTACACACACAGTACATCAATGTATATATCGAGAGTTCAATCACACTGCTTTGTTAATTGAAATATCATATCGAGTCCTTTATTACAATAAAGTGGCTGAAGGCCAACTCATGAGATAAAACTAAACAAAAACTAGTGGGAGCTTCAAAGGTAGTTGAATCCATATGACTCCAAGGGCATATCACCGAGCTTAGATCGTGTCCTCACTCCTGGTCAAAAAAGTACTCTGCAACATGACACATTGCAGCCGTGTAGCTCAGCATATTGAAGAGAGGGGCTAAAAGCAAAATTTCCCTACAATAAGAGAGGGGCTAAAAGGAAAATTTACTACATAGTTGGTTGTTAATGAGTTGATTCCACCAACCATACCTCATACCCAAGTTATCAATAATACCCACATCATTAATATTAGTGGTGTTGAGAATTCCTGATAGTTTTAGTTCCTTTGGCTCAAGTTCTCCATGACCGTGGACACGGCTAATCGATTAGGTTTGAGTACTCTGCAGAGTTTTGCACACGTTCCCCACAAGATTTGATCGCCTCCATTGAAGTCCTCACACTTTAGGGTGTTTGAGAAGCGGATGATCAAAACACGGTCTTACAAAGGGTTCCTCTCAGAAACTGTCGGGGCCCATCCAATCCTACCATTCTTCTACATCTCGTAGCACCGTCCGTCTAGAGTCACCACGATGTCCAACGAATCTAGAACCCATAATGACTTGTGGTTGTGCAGGTAAGCCTCGGCTCTTGAAGTATCCATCAATCTCTTCGTGCATGGGTGAAGCTTTCCGCAAGATGTCATGGCGCTTCCCCATGCATCGCGGGTGATCCACTGGCTTCTCCAGGGTGCCCTTCTAGTTCATCCTTCACCCAGAGGTATATTGCATCACGCGGTCTTGAAGGTCTTGAAGTCTTCAGGTCTTGATTATTAAGTTCTCACAACACTCATGATAAACACTTAACCAGACCCCGTCTACTAGGAGCATAGCAAAATAAAAAACGTCTTAGGCCAAAGTAACAAGGGTTGATGGGTGCCTACCACATGATACTACATCAAGAACCAAATTTCCAACTACATACTTTGCATGTAATGGCTGGAGAAGGTTGAACTAATGCAATAAAACCGTAGGTAGAAACATGATCAACATGAACTTGCCTTGTTGACGATTCTCGAACTCAAGCGCCTCTAGATAACAAGCCTTGCACTCCAGATGATCTAATGAGACAAGCAATTCACACAATAAGCATCACAACAGCAAGTATAAAAGAAAGAAAAAATCAAAAACTAGCTTGAACAAAAAATAACAAATAACCTAAAAGAACTAAAACAGATTTTGTATTGTTGAAAACCCTAATTTAAAATATACTAAAATTCACCAAACTGAACATGGTGATGAAAAAAGCTAATAAGAATCAGTAGCAAAAAGAATCACTCAAAAAATATGTTTTTAAAGTCAAGTTATTCAAATTCTATTGATTTGAGTAAATTTAAAAGAATACAATTTTAATCAGTTCAAATTTTAAAACAAAAGCTATAGGAAGAAACTACATAATTTTTATGAGCTACTTCAAAAAGAAACACTAAAAAACACTTAAAAACCTAAAAGTTATACAAGTTCTAAGATTAGGTTCTATTCTGTTTCCAAAAACAAAACAGAAAAAATAAAAGAAAACCTAACCTACGAACACGCTAAGTGACATATTCCTATTGGCTAGAGGTGTGCGCGTGCGGGGCTATAGAGCAAAAGCTCTCTAAATAGAACAAAACGGTTCGCAGTTAAGTAGTCTAATCTGGATCGTTAGATCGAGATACTACGGTTGAGGAGGGGGTGGGGTGCTCATCGTGGGGTTGGTGAAACTCCTGCGAGAACGACGACGGCCGAAGCTTGGAGTTGGTCGGGGAGGGGCTCCGACAGTCATCTGCAGCGGCGAAGAGTTCCAGGCGGTGGCGACGAGGCTCCGGAGTTGTCTCGCGGCATCACCGGGACTCCAGGGCGATGGTGGGGCATGACACGAGCTCGTGGAGCTTCGGCTGGGATAGAGCTCCGGCGAGGTATCTGGGAGGCTCTCTGGCGATCGGATGTCGGGTGTGCTAGAAGGGAAAGGAGTAGGGAGATCTGCTCGGATTCAGTGGTGCTCGGGCAAGGAAGGAAAGAGTGGGAGATAAGGAAGGAGTTGAACGCGTGGGGGTTGCTGTAGGGCGGTGGGGCCGGGGAGTCACCGGGAGAGGAGGAGGAGCGGCTGGGTCGATGGCCGATCTGAAAGTAATTCGGATATGGCGAGGCAGATTTTTGGGCCGGACCTTCCAAGTGTGGTGCTGTTATGTTTCCTAATAAACGGGTTTGTCTCCTATTATTTAAAACAGGAAATAAAACCAAAGAAAAGGAAATAAAATATACTCCGAATATAGCAGTATTATATATCAAAATTATCAGAAAAAGAATTCCCACAACATGAACATTTTTTAGACACAAAATAAAAACTTTATAATTTTTTTTAAAAAAAATCCATAAAAAATCAAATTTGACCTCTAAATAAATTGGCACTATTTTTGTTGTGACTTTTGGGGTGTCCTGTTACCTCCTCTCATACTTGTTTGGCAAGATATTGTGTCACGGATTTGTGAATGAAATTCACGTGCCCAAAAAATGAACTCAAAATACCAAATTAAAATTCAAATGCCCCCTGTTTTTCAATCAAAATGCATAGATGCTTAGCTATAAGTGTAAAACGTTCCAAATTAAAAATTTGGGATGTTACAAACCTACCCACCTTATGTTGAATCTCGCCCTCGAGATTCGGGTTGGCTAGAAAATAGGTGCAGGTGGTCTCGACGAAGATCTTGTTCTCGTTCTCACGTGGCTTCTTCCTCGGTGTGTGACTCCACAAAACCTTGCAAAACTGGATGATCTTGCTGCGAGTAACTCTCTTGGCAATCTTGAGAATCCTGACAGGCTTCTCCACATAAGGCAGATCAGTGTCAAGCTGTTGGCAGCAACAATAGCAACAACAACAACAACAGCAGCAAAAACAAGAACAACAAAAACAACAACAACAACAATAATAACAACAACAACAACAACAATTGTTATTGCTATAATTGTCAACCATTC